>NC_068424.1:1648517-1706017 GCF_023373465.1 Oncorhynchus keta | reverse complement strand
TCCTATAGGCTACAGGCCAAACCAGGTGTCATGTCTCCTATAGGCTACAGGACAAACCAGGTGTCATGTCTCCTATAGGCTACAGGACAAACCAGGTGTCATGTCTCCTATAGGCTACAGGCCAAACCAGGTGTCATGTCTCCTATAGGCTACAGGACAAACCAGGTGAAATGTCTCCTATGGGCTACAGGACAAACCAGGTGTCATGTCTCCTATAGGCCAAACCAGGTGTCATGTCTCCTATAGGCTACAGGCCAAACCAGGTGTCATGTCTCCTATAGGCTACAGGACAAACCAGGTGAAATGTCTCCTATAGGCCAAACCAGGTGTCATGTCTCCTATAGGCTACAGGACAAACCAGGTGTCATTGTAAGTCGCTCTGGATAAGAGCGTCTGCTAAATGACTTAAATGTAATGTAAATGTAATGTCTCCTATGGGCTACAGGCCAAACCAGGTGTCATGTCTCCTATAGGCTACAGGCCAAACCAGGTGTCATGTCTCCTATAGGCTGCAGGCCAAACCAGGTGTCATGTCTCCTATAGGCTACATGCCAAACCAGGTGTCATGTCTCCTATAGGCTACAGGCCAAACTAGGTGTCATGTCTCCTATAGGCTACAGGACAAACCAGGTGAAATGTCTCCTATGGGCTACAGGCCAAACCTGGTGTCATGTCTCCTATAGGCTACAGGCCAAACCAGGTGTCATGTCTCCTATAGGCTACAGGCCAAACCAGGTGTCATGTCTCCTATAGGCTACAGGCCAAACCTGGTGTCATGTCTCCTATAGGCTACAGGCCAAACTAGGTGAAATATTGCTCCTTGCATAGCTTGACTAATTCCCCAAAAATGTTGACATATATATATATATATCTTTGCCACTCTCATGCCAAAGAGTTTACAGTAATGACACACTGTGTGCTGTTTTGGAACTCACTCTCCCTGGGAAGGGGCCAACCGTGCCATAAAGGTGCCAACCGTGCCACGAAGGAGCCAACCGTGCCATGAAGGTGCCAACCGTGCCATGAAGGTGCCAACCGTGCCATGAAGGTGCCAACCGTGCCATGAAGGTGCCAATCGTGCCATGAAGGTGCCAACCGTGCCATGAAGGTGCCAACCGTGCCACGAAGGATTCAACCGTGCCACGGACGTTGTCAACCGTGCCATGAAGGTGTCAACCGTGCCACGGACGTTGTCAACTGTGCCACGAAGGTGCCAACTGTGCCACGAAGGTGCCAACCGTACCATGAAGGTGCCAACTGTGCCATGAAGGTGTCAACTGTGCCACGAAGGTGCCAACCGTGCCACGAAGGTGCCAACTGTGCCATGAAGGTGTCAACTGTGCCACGAAGGTGCCAACTGTGCCACGAAGCTGTCAACTGTGCCACGAAAATGCCAACTGTGCCATGAAGGTGTCAACCATGCCAGGAAGGTGCCATCCGTGCCACGAAGGTGTCAACCATGCCAGGAAGGTGCCAACCGTGCCACGAAGGTGTCAACCATGCCAGGAAGGTGCCATCCGTGCCACGAAGGTGTCAACCGTACCACGAAGGTGCCAACCATGCCACGAAGTTGTCAACCGTGCCACGAAGGTGTCAACCGTGCCACGAAGGTGCCAACCGTGCCACGAAGGTGTCAACCGTGCCACGAAGGTGCCAACCGTGCCACGAAGGTGTCAACCGTGCCACGAAGTTGCCAACCGTGCCACGAAGGTGTCAACCGTGCCACGAAGGATTCAACCATGCCACGAAGGTGTCAACCGTGCCACGAAGGTGCCAACCGTGCCACGAAGGATTCAACCATGCCACGAACTTGTCAACCGTGCCACGAAGTTGTCAACCATGCCAGGAAGGTGCCATCCGTGCCATGAAGGTGTCAACCGTACCACGAAGGTGCCAACCATGCCACGAAGGTGTCAACCGTGCCATGAAGGATTCAACTGTGCCACGAAGGTGTCAACCGTGCCACGAAGGATTCAACCGTGCCACGAAGGATTCAACCATGCCACGAACTTGTCAACCGTGCCACGAAGTTGTCAACCATGCCAGGAAGGTGCCAACCGTGCCATGAAGGTGTCAACCGTGCCACGAAGGTGCCAACCATGCCACGAAGGTGTCAACCGTGCCATGAAGGATTCAACCGTGCCACGAAGGTGTCAACCGTGCCACGAAGGTGCCAACCGTGCCATGAAGGATTCAACTGTGCCACGAAGGATTCAACCGTGCCACGAAGTTGTCAACCGTGCCATGAAGGATTCAACTGTGCCATGATAAGCTACCACTTTCGTATTTTCAAGTGAATATCCCAGAATCCATTCTGATGCTTTTTCTAGCGGTCGTATGGAACACTGGTCCGCGGGCGGTAACTCTAACCGTATTAGTATGCAAAGGAGCTGAGCCGTGCAAAGCCTACAATTTCCTTGCAAATGATTTCAGTTTTTAAGATGAAAGAAAACAAGACAATGCCATTTTCAGCGCGGGTGTGGTAGGCGTCAGGCTGCTCAACAGAAGCTCTGTTTGAGTAAGTTAACCCGCGTCAGCAGGTGGCAAAAATGAAAGAAAAAAAAATCTAATGCGGAGTGGGAAAGATTCTGCACTCTGCATCTTTCAGAGGTAGTTGATTGGGTTTGGCACAATGCCTTGGACGGCGGTCTGGAGCCTACTACAACTGAGGAGCATGGGTCACATTGGCAAAGAGTCCCCTTCTCTTCTCCTCTCCATCAGAAAGACTTGCCTTTGCTCTTTAACCTGCATTATGTTGTGCTGACTGGCTGATTGGCTGACTGACTGACTGGCTGACTGACTGGCTGGCTGGCTGGCTGACTGGCTGACTGGCTGTGACATGATGTATTATCTGTTGCAGACTGGCTGGCTGGCTGGCTGACTGGCTGACTGGCTGTGACATGCTGGGCCCATCTTTTTACAGAGTTAACTTAATGAAATGTATAGGCCTGCTGAAATCTGTTTCCATAGATACACTTAGGAACAACGGACACTGAGAAATGGACTTTCAGATCATGTTTAAAACAATGTCAGCCTATAGAAACAATAGACAAAACCCAAACTCAATTAGATGGTAGCCTATAGAAACAATCAATCAAATGTATTTATACAGTCCTTCTTACATCAGCAGATGTCACACAGTGCTGTACAGAAACCCAGCCTAAAACCCCAAACAGCAAGCAATGCAGGTGTAGAAGCACGGTGGCTAGGAAAAACTCCCTAGAAAGGCCAGAACCTAGGAAGAAACCTAGAGAGGAACCAGGCTATGAGGGGTGGCCAGTCCTCTTCTGGCTGTACTGGGTAGAGAGGAACCAGGCTATGAGGGGTGGCCAGTCCTCTTCTGGCTGTACTGGGTAGAGAGGAACCAGGCTATGAGGGGTGGCCAGTCCTCTTCTGGCTGTACTGGGTAGAGAGGAACCAGGCTATGAGGGGTGGCCAGTCCTCTTCTGGCTGTACTGGGTAGAGAGGAACCAGGCTATGAGGGGTGGCCAGTCCTCTTCTGGCTGTACTGGGTAGAGAGGAACCAGGCTATGAGGGGTGGCCAGTCCTCTTCTGGCCGTACTGGGTACAGAGGAACCAGGCTATGAGGGGTGGCCAGTCCTCTTCTGGCTGTACTGGGTAGAGAGGAACCAGGCTCTCAGGAGGGGTGGCTAGTCAACAGGTCAGTACCTCAGGAGTACATGTCAGTTCCTGACAACAGGTCAGCACCTCAGGAGTACATGTCAGTTAGCTGTATTCTAATATTAGGTAGTACCATATAGAATCCATAGTCTAATATGTCAGGGATAATCAACGAGGGGCTATGCATTCTATGGAGAATAATAAACCACGTAGAAGCTGTGTTCCACTAGGAGGTAGAAACTGACCTTCAGAGTGGCACTATTTTCCAGAGAGAGTATAGCCCCTCATTGATTATCCCTTTTATACCATTGCTATAATTTAACACATTTGCACGGTAGACAGGTGTCCAAAACCCACCGAAGTAGCTGGAGAGTTTCCTAGATAGCTACAGTGGTTGCCGGGGTAACCAAACAAACAGACTTGCTAGTTTAGCTCACTAAAACCATCAGGCCTTTGCATGCCGTTGTGAAAATCCAATTCAACAATGCCAATAACACGTTGAGTCCGACTGTTGCTTTCAAATGCAGGTCAAACATGCAACATGTCAGAATGAACTGTTGCCGCTGAATTCTACTGTGCGTTATAGGGAAATCATACAAGGTCCAGAATGCCCATCAAGCCAATCAGAAACAACTATTCAAAAATGATATGGTATAATTGAGGATTCAGACCCAGCCGGCCAATATACAGTGGCTAAGGGTTGTTCTTCAGGATTCAGACCCAGCCGGCCAATATACAGTGGCTAAGGGTTGTTCTTCAGGATTCAGACCCAGCCGGCCAATATACAGTGGCTAAGGGTTGTTCTAAATGCACGACACAACGCGGAGTGCCTGTACACAGCCCTTAGCCGAGGTATATTGGCAGTATACAACAAAGCCCTGAGGTGCCTTATTGCTAATATGAACTGATCAGAACAGTAAAAACAAAATGTTTGTCATACTCTCCACGGCTTTCAGCTAATCAGCATGCAGGACTCAAACCACGCAGTTTATAATAGGTGGTATAACACGGATATGACAAAACATGTATTTTTACAGCTCTAATTACGTTGGTAACCACTTTATAATAGCAATAAGGCACCTCGGGGGGTTTGTGGTAGATGGCCAATATACCACGGCTAAGGGCTGTGTCCAGGCACTCTGTTGTGTCGTGCTTTTAGAACAACCGTTAGCTGTGGTATATTGGCTGTATATCACACCCCCTCTGGCCTTATTGGTTAATTATACCATGGCGTTGTTGAATACTATTTTCTGATTGGCTTGAAGGGCATTCTAGAGCATGTACAGTATATCAGCACGGCAGATTTCAGTGGCTATAGTTCTTCCTTACTACATGGTCTACTGAGCTGCATTTTGAAAGGAAAAGTTGATTTTTTTTTAAAAAGATTGACAATGTTGCATTTTTTGTTCATAATAGCAAACTAGGATTGAGGGTTTGGTTAGCTAAACTAGCACTCTGTGTGGTTACCAAGGCAACTACTGTAGCTATCTATCTAAAGACGGGGCGGCAGGGTAGCCTAGTGGTTAGAGTGTAGAGGTGGAAGGGTATCCTAGTGGTTAGAGCGTTGGACTAGTAACCGGAAGGTTGCAAGTTCGAATCACCCAGCTGACAAGGTACAAATCTGTCGTTCTGCCCCTGAACAGGCTGTTAACCCACTAGGCCGTCATTGAAAATAAGAATTTGTTCTTAACTGACTTGCCTAGTAAAATAAAGGTAAACAATAAAGGAAACTTTCTAGTTACTTCCTGGAATGTTGAACACATTTCTAGCGGAAATTGTATAAAGGGATGATCAACTTGGGGCTCTATGGATTCTCTGGAAAATAACCTGATAAGTCTATTGAAACCCACCAGCAAGTCGTTGAACACACCTTCCTCATCTTTCATTATCTCCTGAAGAACGCAAAGCCCATCATCCCTTAGGATCAATAATCTAATATTAGTTGCTAACCTACAGAAACTATATTCTAATATGATGTGGTAGTCTACAGAAACTAGATTCTAATATTATGTGGTAGTCTACAGAAACCATAATCTAATATTATGTGGTAGTCTAGAAACTATATTCTAATATTATGTGGTAGTCTACAGAAACTATATTCTAATATTATGTGGTAGTCTACAGAAACCATAATCTAATATTATGTGGTAGTCTAGAAACTATATTCTAATATTATGTGGTAGTCTAGAAACTATATTCTAATATTATGTGGTACTCTACAGAAACTATATTCTAATATTATGTGGTAGTCTACAGAAACTAGATTCTCATATTATGTGGTAGTCTACAGAAACTATATTCTAATATTATGTGGTAGTCTACAGAAACTAGATTCTAATATTATGTGGTAGTCTACAGAAACTATATTCTAATATTATGTGGTAGTCTACAGAAACTAGATTCTAATATTATGTGGTAGTCTACAGAAACTATATTCTAATATTATGTGGTAGTCTACAGAAACTATATTCTAATATTATGTGGTAGTCTACAGAAACTAGATTCTAATATTATGTGGTAGTCTAGAAACTATATTCTAATATTATGTGGTAGTCTACAGAAACTAGATTATCATTATGTGGTAGTCTACAGAAACTATATTCTAATATTATGTGGTAGTCTACAGAAACTATATTCTAATATTATGTGGTAGTCTACAGAAACTATATTCTAATATTATGTGGTAGTCTACAGAAACTAGATTCTAATATTATGTGGTAGTCTACAGAAACTAGATTATAATATTATGTGGTAGTCTAGAAACTATATTCTAATATTATTTCGTAGTCTACAGAAACCATATTACAATTTTAGGTGGTAGCCTTAGAAACAATATTATAATATCATGTGGTAGCCTTAGAAACAATATTATAAAATATGTAGTAGCCTTAGAAACGATATTATAAAATCATGTGGTAGCCTTAGAAACGATATTATAAAATAATGTGGTAGCCTTAGAAACGATATTATAAAATCATGTGGTAGCCTTAGAAACGATATTATAAAATAATGTGGTAGCCTTAGAAACGATATTATAAAATCATGTGGTAGCCTTAGAAACGATATTATAAAATCATGTGGTAACCTTAGAAATTATATTATAAAATAATATATTATTATAAAATAATGTGGTAGCCTTAGAAACTAAATTATAATATTATAATTATATTATATTAATTATAATATTAGGGGTATGATTTAGTTCCGCATGCCTTAGAAACAATATTATAAAATCATGTTGAAGCTTGAGAATCTGAATTATAATATTAGGTGTATGATTTGGCCGAAGAACTTCTGCGGTAACTTTTCTTTTAGTTCCGCATGCAGCACTGTTTTACGTCGTTTTGATCTGGCTCTTTATTATTATTCATGAATATATAATATACACAATGAATATTAACGTTTGTTTATTATCATATTGTTGATTGTTGAAATTTAAATTGACATGGCTTCTGTTGCACTTGTTTCGTTTTAAATGATCTAACGCTTTACATCGTTCCTATTTCCATTATTAGACAAAGACAGCTTCGAATTGACAAGAGAGCATCTCTGAGAAGTTGCGCTCTCTGCTAATATCTGAGGCAACGTATTCATTAATATAGTGTGCCTACGTGCGAGAGCGCATTTATTCAGACCAAGACTCTATGTTTGTGGCACTATTTTCGAATCATAAAAACTAGCATAAATCACGGCTCTGTATAACAATATTATGCCTGTACTTTTAAGTCCCTAACGTGGGCTGCTGCAGTTTACCGAGTCTATAAATCATGTCTCTACTTCTTCCCCTGGAGCCTCTATGAAACACTGAGCTGCACGGTGGAAAGGACATGAGCCGGGACTCGGGAATTATCCAAAGCCAACCATTAATACTTTAAAGAGTTTCATATTATTACTTTTAATAATGCACTTTTTTTTAATAGTAGAAACAACAACTCACCGGTCCTATGTATGTTTAGATATGAATTAGTATATACCATCTCATGTTTAACCTTTAGGCAAAAAGGTTTCGTTTTTTGTATTTCGTTCAAAGCTTGCATTTTAGTTTTATTATCGGTATGTTTTCCTTCCACTTCGCAAATTAAATGTAGCGTAAATTATCGTAATAATAAACGGTTATATTTAGTTTATTGTTATAACTATTGCAATAAACGATTAAATAATTAAATCGTTGTTTTATTGTGAGTATTATTGTTGTTGTCATAAACAAAACAAATTGAAAAACATTGCGAAGTACCGTAGACGTCAACAAATTGTTTCTAAATAGGGTAGTTTAATTATTATCTCATTTTCAAGGGCTTGACGGCGCAGTCAAAATATTGAAGGAGCGGAAAAACGTGTGGACATTGATCAGTGTTAGTGACAGAGGTGTCAACTATCTACTGAGGATCATAGTCTCCACATACAACTGATTCAACTCAATGTCGACAAAGGAAGAGTTCCCTGAATTCTGAGTCAGTAACTAAAATGGGACAACTTTATCAGAATAGCCTCAGAAAAGTGTTCTCGTCTACCGCAAACGATGACCAAAACAATGTGTGTAGACAGTTTCAGACTCCGTCGGAATGAGCGGGGACTTGGTAGCCTACTTAAAATAGGACGTGCATTCGTAAACATATGTATAAGAAAATATAATGATTGAGCCCGTTCAAAACGTGATGTACGGTTCTCTGTCACTGTAGCTCATTATTGGGTCTGTTTTGGAAAGTTTCTCCCGGTAGAGGGGGTTTGGTCGGACCCAGGGCGGATACCCTCCTGCGCCTCTCCAGACTAACCAAACACACACACACTGATTTACAACGATCTGAGGTGCTGTCTGTCGGACTGTCTGGCTGTCTGTCTCACTGGGGTTTTGAACAAACTCATAAGGAGTGTTTTTGTGGATTTACACCAAGTATAAATGTGACAGTCTATTGATGAAGACACAGTGATGCGGAAACGCGGGAGGTTTTTACCAAACACATTACTGTGAGGTTGTAGATAGGGAATAGATCAGCACATTACTGTGAGGTTGTAGATAGTGAATAGTCCAACACATTACTGTGAGGTTGTAGATAGTGAATAGTCCAACACATTACTGTGAGGTTGTAGATAGGGAATAGTTCAACACATTACTGTGAGGTTGTAGATAGTGAATAGTTCAGCACATTACTGTGAGGTTGTAGATAGTGAATAGTTCAGCACATTACTGTGAGGTTGTAGATAGTGAATAGATCAACACATTACTGTGAGGTTGTAGATAGTGAATAGTTCAGCACATTACTGTGAGGTTGTAGATAGGGAATAGTTCAACACATTACTGTGAGGTTGTAGATAGTGAATAGTTCAGCACATTACTGTGAGGTTGTAGATAGTGAATAGATCAACACATTACTGTGAGGTTGTAGATAGTGAATAGTTCAGCACATTACTGTGAGGTTGTAGATAGTGAATAGATCAGCACATTACTGTGAGGTTGTAGATAGTGAATAGTTCAGCACATTACTGTGAGGTTGTAGATAGGGAATAGTTCAACACATTACTGTGAGGTTGTAGATAGTGAATAGTTCAGCACATTACTGTGAGGTTGTAGATAGTGAATAGATCAACACATTACTGTGAGGTTGTAGATAGTGAATAGTTCAGCACATTACTGTGAGGTTGTAGATAGTGAATAGTTCAGCACATTACTGTGAGGTTGTAGATAGGGAATAGTTCAACACATTACTGTGAGGTTGTAGATAGTGAATAGTCCAACACATTACTGTGAGGTTGTAGATAGTGAATAGATAAACACATTACTGTGAGGTTGTAGATAGTGAATAGATCAACACATTACTGTGAGGTTGTAGATAGTGAATAGTTCAACACATTACTGTGAGGTTGTAGATAGTGAATAGTCCAACACATTACTGTGAGGTTGTAGATACTGAATAGTTCAACACATTACTGTGAGGTTGTAGATAGTGAATAGTTCAACACATTACTGTCAGGTTGTAGATAGTGAATAGTTCAGCACATTACTGTGAGGTTGTAGATAGTGAATAGATCAACACATTACTGTGAGGTTGTAGATAGTGAATAGTTCAACACATTACTGTGAGGTTGTAGATAGTGAATAGTTCAACACATTACTGTGAGGTTGTAGATAGTGAATAGATCAACACATTACTGTGAGGTTGTAGATAGTGAATAGTTCAACACATTACTGTGAGGTTGTAGATAGGGAATAGATCAACACATTACTGTGAGGTTGTAGATAGTGAATAGATCAACACATTACTGTGAGGTTGTAGATAGTGAATAGATCAACACATTACTGTGAGGTTGTAGATAGTGAATAGATCAACACATTACTGTGAGGTTGTAGATAGTGAATAGTTCAACACATTACTGTGAGGTTGTAGATAGTGAATAGATCAACACATTACTGTGAGGTTGTAGATAGTGAATAGATCAACACATTACTGTGAGGTTGTAGATAGTGAATAGTTCAACACATTACTGTGAGGTTGTAGATAGTGAATAGTTCAACACATTACTGTGAGGTTGTAGATAGTGAATAGATCAACACATTACTGTGAGGTTGTAGATAGTGAATAGTTCAACACATTACTGTGAGGTTGTAGATAGTGAATAGATCAACACATTACTGTGAGGTTGTAGATAGTGAATAGATCAACACATTACTGTGAGGTTGTAGATAGTGAATAGTCCAACACATTACTGTGAGGTTGTAGATAGTGAATAGATCAACACATTACTGTGAGGTTGTAGATAGTGAATAGTTCAGCACATTACTGTGAGGTTGTAGATAGTGAATAGTTCAACACATTACTGTGAGGTTGTAGATAGTGAATAGATCAACACATTACTGTGAGGTTGTAGATAGTGAATAGTCCAACACATTACTGTGAGGTTGTAGATAGTGAATAGATCAACACATTACTGTGAGGTTGTAGATAGTGAATAGTTCAACACATTACTGTGAGGTTGTAGATAGTGAATAGATCAACACATTACTGTGAGGTTGTAGATAGTGAATAGATCAACACATTACTGTGAGGTTGTAGATAGTGAATAGATCAACACATTACTGTGAGGTTGTAGATAGTGAATAGATCAACACATTACTGTGAGGTTGTAGATAGTGAATAGTTCAACACATTACTGTGAGGTTGTAGATAGTGAATAGATCAACACATTACTGTGAGGTTGTAGATAGTGAATAGTTCAACACATTACTGTGAGGTTGTAGATAGTGAATAGATCAACACATTACTGTGAGGTTGTAGATAGTGAATAGTTCAACACATTACTGTGAGGTTGTAGATGGTGAATAGATCAACACATTACTGTGAGGTTGTAGATAGTGAATAGATCAACACATTACTGTGAGGTTGTAGATAGTGAATAGATCAACACATTACTGTGAGGTTGTAGATAGTGAATAGATCAACACATTACTGTGAGGTTGTAGATAGGGAATAGATCAACACATTACTGTGAGGTTGTAGATAGTGAATAGTTCAACACATTACTGTGAGGTTGTAGATAGGGAATAGATCAACACATTACTGTGAGGTTGTAGATAGTGAATAGATCAACACATTACTGTGAGGTTGTAGATAGTGAATAGTTCAACACATTACTGTGAGGTTGTAGATAGTGAATAGTTCAACACATTACTGTGAGGTTGTAGATAGTGAATAGATCAACACATTACTGTGAGGTTGTAGATAGTGAATAGTTCAACACATTACTGTGAGGTTGTAGATAGTGAATAGATCAACACATTACTGTGAGGTTGTAGATAGTGAATAGATCAACACATTACTGTGAGGTTGTAGATAGTGAATAGTTCAACACATTACTGTGAGGTTGTAGATAGTGAATAGATCAACACATTACTGTGAGGTTGTAGATAGTGAATAGATCAACACATTACTGTGAGGTTGTAGATAGTGAATAGTTCAACACATTACTGTGAGGTTGTAGATAGTGAATAGATCAACACATTACTGTGAGGTTGTAGATAGTGAATAGATCAACACATTACTGTGAGGTTGTAGATAGTGAATAGTTCAACACATTACTGTGAGGTTGTAGATAGTGAATAGTTCAACACATTACTGTGAGGTTGTAGATAGTGAATAGATCAACACATTACTGTGAGGTTGTAGATAGTGAATAGATCAACACATTACTGTGAGGTTGTAGATAGTGAATAGATCAACACATTACTGTGAGGTTGTAGATAGTGAATAGTTCAACACATTACTGTGAGGTTGTAGATAGTGAATAGTTCAACACATTACTGTCAGGTTGTAGATAGTGAATAGATCAACACATTACTGTGAGGTTGTAGATAGTGAATAGATCAACACATTACTGTGAGGTTGTAGATAGTGAATAGTTCAACACATTACTGTGAGGTTGTAGATAGTGAATAGATCAACACATTACTGTGAGGTTGTAGATAGTGAATAGTTCAACACATTACTGTGAGGTTGTAGATAGTGAATAGTTCAACACATTACTGTGAGGTTGTAGATGGTGAATAGATCAACACATTACTGTGAGGTTGTAGATAGTGAATAGATCAACACATTACTGTGAGGTTGTAGATAGGGAATAGATCAACACATTACTGTGAGGTTGTAGATAGTGAATAGTTCAACACATTACTGTGAGGTTGTAGATAGTGAATAGATCAACACATTACTGTGAGGTTGTAGATAGTGAATAGATCAACACATTACTGTGAGGTTGTAGATAGTGAATAGTTCAACACATTACTGTGAGGTTGTAGATAGTGAATAGTTCAACACATTACTGTGAGGTTGTAGATAGTGAATAGATCAACACATTACTGTGAGGTTGTAGATAGTGAATAGTTCAACACATTACTGTGAGGTTGTAGATAGTGAATAGATCAACACATTACTGTGAGGTTGTAGATAGTGAATAGATCAACACATTACTGTGAGGTTGTAGATAGTGAATAGTTCAACACATTACTGTGAGGTTGTAGATAGTGAATAGATCAACACATTACTGTGAGGTTGTAGATAGTGAATAGATCAACACATTACTGTGAGGTTGTAGATAGTGAATAGTTCAACACATTACTGTGAGGTTGTAGATAGTGAATAGTTCAACACATTACTGTGAGGTTGTAGATAGTGAATAGATCAACACATTACTGTGAGGTTGTAGATAGTGAATAGATCAACACATTACTGTGAGGTTGTAGATAGTGATCAACACATTACTGTGAGGTTGTAGATAGTGAATAGATCAACACATTACTGTGAGGTTGTAGATAGTGAATAGATCAACACATTACTGTGAGGTTGTAGATAGTGAATAGTTCAACACATTACTGAGGTTGTAGATGAGGTTGTGTAGATAGTGAATAGTCCAACACATTACTGTGAGGTTGTAGATAGTGAATAGTTTAACACATTACTGTGAGGTTGTAGATAGTGAATAGATCAACACATTACTGTGAGGTTGTAGATAGTGAATAGATCAACACATTACTGTGAGGTTGTAGATAGTGAATAGTTCAACACATTACTGTGAGGTTGTAGATAGTGAATAGATCAACACATTACTGTGAGGTTGTAGATAGTGAATAGATCAACACATTACTGTGAGGTTGTAGATAGTGAATAGATCAACACATTACTGTGAGGTTGTAGATAGTGAATAGATCAACACATTACTGTGAGGTTGTAGATAGTGAATAGTTCAACACATTACTGTGAGGTTGTAGATAGTGAATAGTTCAACACATTACTGTGAGGTTGTAGTTGTAGATAGTGAATAGATCAACACATTACTGTGAGGTTGTAGATAGTGAATAGATCAACACATTACTGTGAGGTTGTAGATAGTGAATAGTTTAACACATTACTGTGAGGTTGTAGATAGTGAATAGTTCAGCACATTACCGTGAGGTTGTAGATAGTGAATAGATCAACACATTACTGTGAGGTTGTAGATAGTGAATAGTTCAACACATTACTGTGAGGTTGTAGATAGTGAATAGATCAACACATTACTGTGAGGTTGTAGATAGTGAATAGTTCAACACATTACTGTGAGGTTGTAGATAGTGAATAGTTCAACACATTACTGTGAGGTTGTAGATAGTGAATAGTTCAACACATTACTGTGAGGTTGTAGATAGTGAATAGATCAACACATTACTGTGAGGTTGTAGATAGTGAATAGATCAACACATTACTGTGAGGTTGTAGATAGTGAATAGTTCAACACATTACTGTGAGGTTGTAGATAGTGAATAGTCCAACACATTACTGTGAGGTTGTAGATAGTGAATAGATCAACACATTACTGTGAGGTTGTAGATAGTGAATAGTTCAACACATTACTGTGAGGTTGTAGATAGTGAATAGATCAACACATTACTGTGAGGTTGTAGATAGTGAATAGTTCAACACATTACTGTGAGGTTGTAGATAGTGAATAGATCAACACATTACTGTGAGGTTGTAGATAGTGAATAGTTCAACACATTACTGTGAGGTTGTAGATAGTGAATAGATCAACACATTACTGTGAGGTTGTAGATAGTGAATAGTTCAACACATTACTGTGAGGTTGTAGATAGTGAATAGATCAACACATTACTGTGAGGTTGTAGATAGTGAATAGATCAACACATTACTGTGAGGTTGTAGATAGTGAATAGTTCAACACATTACTGTGAGGTTGTAGATAGTGAATAGATCAACACATTACTGTGAGGTTGTAGATAGTGAATAGTCCAACACATTACTGTGAGGTTGTAGATAGTGAATAGTTCAACACATTACTGTGAGGTTGTAGATAGTGAATAGTTCAACACATTACTGTGAGGTTGTAGATAGTGAATAGATCAACACATTACTGTGATGTTGTAGATAGTGAATAGTTCAACACATTACTGTGAGGTTGTAGATAGTGAATAGATCAACACATTACTGTGAGGTTGTAGATAGTGAATAGATCAACACATTACTGTGAGGTTGTAGATAGTGAATAGTTCAACACATTACTGTGAGGTTGTAGATAGTGAATAGATCAGCACATTACTGTGAGGTTGTAGATAGTGAATAGATCAACACATTACTGTGAGGTTGTAGATAGTGAATAGATCAACACATTACTGTGAGGTTGTAGATAGTGAATAGTTCAACACATTACTGTGAGGTTGTAGATAGTGAATAGTCCAACACATTACTGTGAGGTTGTAGATAGTGAATAGATCAACACATTACTGTGAGGTTGTAGATAGTGAATAGATCAACACATTACTGTGAGGTTGTAGATAGTGAATAGATCAACACATTACTGTGAGGTTGTAGATAGTGAATAGTTCAACACATTACTGTGAGGTTGTAGATAGTGAATAGATCAACACATTACTGTGAGGTTGTAGATAGTGAATAGATAGATAAACACATTACTGTGAGGTTGTAGATAGTGAATAGATCAACACATTACTGTGAGGTTGTAGATAGTGAATAGTTCAACACATTACTGTGAGGTTGTAGATAGGGAATAGTTCAACACATTACTGTGAGGTTGTAGATAGTGAATAGATCAACACATTACTGTGAGGTTGTAGATAGTGAATAGTTCAACACATTACTGTGAGGTTGTAGATAGTGAATAGTTCAGCACATTACTGTGAGGTTGTAGATAGTGAATAGATCAACACATTACTGTGAGGTTGTAGATAGTGAATAGATCAACACATTACTGTGAGGTTGTAGATAGTGAATAGTTCAACACATTACTGTGAGATTGTAGATAGTGAATAGTTCAACACATTACTGTGAGGTTGTAGATAGTGAATAGATCAACACATTACTGTGAGGTTGTAGATAGTGAATAGTTCAACACATTACTGTGAGGTTGTAGATAGTGAATAGATCAACACATTACTGTGAGGTTGTAGATAGTGAATAGTTCAACACATTACTGTGAGGTTGTAGATAGTGAATAGTTCAACACATTACTGTGAGGTTGTAGATAGTGAATAGATCAACACATTACTGTGAGGTTGTAGATAGTGAATAGATCAACACATTACTGTGAGGTTGTAGATAGTGAATAGTTCAACACATTACTGTGAGGTTGTAGATAGTGAATAGATCAACACATTACTGTGAGGTTGTAGATAGTGAATAGTCCAACACATTACTGTGAGGTTGTAGATAGTGAATAGTTCAACACATTACTGTGAGGTTGTAGATAGTGAATAGATCAACACATTACTGTGAGGTTGTAGATAGTGAATAGATCAACACATTACTGTGAGGTTGTAGATAGTGAATAGTTCAACACATTACTGTGAGGTTGTAGATAGTGAATAGATCAACACATTACTGTGAGGTTGTAGATAGTGAATAGATCAACACATTACTGTGAGGTTGTAGATAGTGAATAGTTCAACACATTACTGTGAGGTTGTAGATAGTGAATAGATCAGCACATTACTGTGAGGTTGTAGATAGTGAATAGATCAACACATTACTGTGAGGTTGTAGATAGTGAATAGATCAACACATTACTGTGAGGTTGTAGATAGTGAATAGTTCAACACATTACTGTGAGGTTGTAGATAGTGAATAGTCCAACACATTACTGTGAGGTTGTAGATAGTGAATAGATCAACACATTACTGTGAGGTTGTAGATAGTGAATAGATCAACACATTACTGTGAGGTTGTAGATAGTGAATAGATCAACACATTACTGTGAGGTTGTAGATAGTGAATAGTTCAACACATTACTGTGAGGTTGTAGATAGTGAATAGTTCAACACATTACTGTGAGGTTGTAGATAGTGAATAGATAAACACATTACTGTGAGGTTGTAGATAGTGAATAGATCAACACATTACTGTGAGGTTGTAGATAGTGAATAGATCAACACATTACTGTGAGGTTGTAGATAGTGAATAGTTCAGCACATTACTGTGAGGTTGTAGATAGTGAATAGATCAACACATTACTGTGAGGTTGTAGATAGTGAATAGTTCAACACATTACTGTGAGGTTGTAGATAGTGAATAGTTCAGCACATTACTGTGAGGTTGTAGATAGTGAATAGATCAACACATTACTGTGAGGTTGTAGATAGTGAATAGATCAACACATTACTGTGAGGTTGTAGATAGTGAATAGTCCAACACATTACTGTGAGGTTGTAGATAGTGAATAGATCAACACATTACTGTGAGGTTGTAGATAGTGAATAGTTCAACACATTACTGTGAGGTTGTAGATAGTGAATAGATCAACACATTACTGTGAGGTTGTAGATAGTGAATAGTTCAACACATTACTGTGAGGTTGTAGATAGTGAATAGATCAACACATTACTGTGAGGTTGTAGATAGTGAATAGATCAACACATTACTGTGAGGTTGTAGATAGTGAATAGTTCAACACATTACTGTGAGGTTGTAGATAGTGAATAGATCAACACATTACTGTGAGGTTGTAGATAGTGAATAGATCAACACATTACTGTGAGGTTGTAGATAGTGAATAGTTCAACACATTACTGTGAGGTTGTAGATAGTGAATAGTTCAACACATTACTGTGAGGTTGTAGATAGTGAATAGATCAACACATTACTGTGAGGTTGTAGATAGTGAATAGATCAACACATTACTGTGAGGTTGTAGATAGTGAATAGTTCAACACATTACTGTGAGGTTGTAGATAGTGAATAGTTAACACATTACTGTGAGGTTGTAGATAGTGAATAGTTCAACACATTACTGTGAGGTTGTAGATAGGGAATAGATCAACACATTACTGTGAGGTTGTAGATAGTGAATAGATCAACACATTACTGTGAGGTTGTAGATAGTGAATAGTTCAACACATTACTGTGAGGTTGTAGATAGTGAATAGATCAACACATTACTGTGAGGTTGTAGATAGTGAATAGTTCAACACATTACTGTGAGGTTGTAGATAGTGAATAGATCAACACATTACTGTGAGGTTGTAGATAGTGAATAGATCAACACATTACTGTGAGGTTGTAGATAGTGAATAGTTCAACACATTACTGTGAGGTTGTAGATAGTGAATAGTTCAACACATTACTGTGAGGTTGTAGATAGTGAATAGATCAACACATTACTGTGAGGTTGTAGATAGTGAATAGTTCAACACATTACTGTGAGGTTGTAGATAGTGAATAGTTCAACACATTACTGTGAGGTTGTAGATAGTGAATAGATTAACACATTACTGTGAGGTTGTAGATAGTGAATAGTTTAACACATTACTGTGAGGTTGTAGATAGTGAATAGATTAACACATTACTGTGAGGTTGTAGATAGTGAATAGTTCAACACATTACTGTGAGGTTGTAGATAGTGAATAGATCAACACATTACTGTGAGGTTGTAGATAGTGAATAGTTCAACACATTACTGTGAGGTTGTAGATCAGGGGTGTCAAAGTCAAATGGACGGAGGGCCAAATAAAAATTTAGCTACAAGCCGAGGGCCGGACTGTTCGAATGTTCATTGAAAAATTTTTAAATGACGCATATAGTCTAGTGAACCTAATTGAACCTACTGAAAACCTAACAAATATATTCCAATATGATCAGATAAATAAAGCAATATTTTCTTATGGCTCTGTCAGTAATCTTTAATTTTCAACAGACACAAAAGACAAATTTCCTTTATATAAAAATCCCCATAACATGAACATTAAATGAAAGAAACCGGTATTCAAGGCACCATCAGTAGCCTATATTTTCTATTTTAGCAAAAGTGGGCTAAATTTACTTCAAAGAAAAAAACAATAATAGCAATTTTCTATCATCCACTCAACTGAAATATTTTAAAAATATAATTGGATTGAAATACAATAAAATAAAGTGCAAAAATCTATTAATCAAAAACAACACTTTGTTTAAGGAGAAGTAACATGCAGTGAAAACAAATATTAAACTTTAACTTTTAAACTTGAACTGAGTAAAAACTCTAAATATGTGATTGCACAGTAATGTTCACTTGTTTGAGGTTGAGGGTGATACTTGGTGGTGTCCCATCTTTTCCACAAGTTCATCAATGTTCGGGGTAAGGCTCTGAGCTGAGGAAATCCTCAGAATTGAGTGGAGGTGTTCAGCAGTAAGTCGACTTCTGTGTGATGTTTTGTTCAAGTTCATCAAAGAAAACAGTTGTTCACACAGGTATGTGCTGCCAAACATAGACAACGTTTGAGCAGCCTGGATGCGCAGCTGGGGCATTGTGTCGGGAGGAAACGGGCGAACTCCGCAGCACCCACTGCCGCATATTTTGCCCTCAGTGCATCATTGCATTGGAGGTCAATCAACTCCATTTGGAGGTTTGGTGGTGAGCTTTCCACGTCAACAGCAAATGGGTTACCGAGCAGTTCCAACCTGCTTTTTGTGCTTCAAAGTCAGCAAATCGGCGTCGAAAGTCAGCGGCAAGCATACCTATTTTATCAGCCAACTGTGCGCTCGGGAACGCACTGGTAGAGAGCTTCTCTTTCATGGTCTGGCAGCTGGGAAAGTGGCTCAAATTTTCTTTCCGCATCTGCGTCTCCCACAGAGTCAGTTTGGTTTTAAATGCCTTCACTGTACTGTACATATCAGAGATGACACGATCCCGACCCTGCAGCTGCAAGTTCATTGCATTCAGATGACTCGTAATGTCACACAGAAAAGCCATTTCACACAGAAACATTTCGTCTCGGAGTTGTGTTGTGTCTTTCCCTTTGCTGTCCAAGAACAGACAAATCTCCTCACGAAGCTCGAAACATCTTTGAAGCACCTTTCCCTGGCTTAGCCATCGCACCTCTGTGTGATAAGGCAAATCACCATGCTCCGTTTCTAACTCCGTCAGAAATGCCTTGAACTGGCGGTGATTCAAACCTTTGGCTCTGATAAAGTTAACTGTGCGCGTGATGATGCTCATTACATGCTCCATTTTCAAGGCTTTACCGCACAACGCTTCCTGGTGTATGATACAATGATAAGCTGTCAGCTCACCTGTCGCGTTTTCCTCTTGCATCTTTTCCCGTATCTTCGCCACCAGTCCGCTCCTGTGTCCACACATCGCAGGTGCTCCGTCGGTTGTCAAACCCACGAGTTTTTCCCAAGGCAGCTCCATCTCATTTACACATCTTGACACCTCTTCATACAAATCATGCCCCGTAGTTGTGCCATGCATAGGACGTAAAGCCAAAAACTCCTCTGTCACGCTTAGGCTGGAGTCCACTCCGCGGATGAAAATTGACAACTGGGCAATGTCAGAAATGTCGGTGCTCTCATCCACAGCCAAGGAATATGCAATGAAATCTTTTCCCTTTTTCACAAGCTGCTCTTTTAGATTGATGGACAACTGGTCTACTCTCTCGGCAATGGTGTTTCTGCTCAGACTCACATTTAAAAAGAGTTGCCTTTTTCTGGGCAAACTTCGTCACAAACTTTAATCATGCAGTTTTTGATGAAATCCCCTCCGTAAATGGCCGGGCTGATTTAGCGATCTCTTCTGCCAAAATAAAACTGGCCTTGACAGCAGCCTGGCCTTGTGATTTGGCTTTTTTGAACAGAGCCTGTCGAGATTTGAGGCCTCGTTTTAATTCCTCTGCCTTTTGTAGCCTTTGTTCCATGTCCATATTCTTGTTTTTGTCCGCGTGTTTCGTTTCATAATGTCGTCTCAGATTATACTCTTTCAGTACCGCCACACTTTCTCCACACAGAAGACACACAGGTTTTCCAGCTACCTCCGTGAACAAATACTCCGACTCCCACCTTGTTTGAAACCCCGGTTCTCAGTGTCCACCTTCCGTTTTGCCATTTTTGATGGGTATCTGAAAGTTAATTTTACTGTGATGCTGACAACTGCTGTGCCAATAAATATTGAAATGAAGCAGCCTACTGCTCGGTGCGTCACCGTTGCATTGTGGGAAATGTAGTATTGGTGCGTGTAAAAGATCTGCGGGCTGCCGGCTTGCTGCGGTCTGCGGGCCGGTTCTAATAATAAATCAAGATCATCCCAGGGGCCGTAAAAAACCTTCTCGCGGGCCGGATGTGGCCCGCGGGCCTTGACTCTGACATATGTGTTGTAAATGTGAATAGTTCAACACATTACTGTGAGGTTGTAGATAGTGAATAGATCAACACATTACTGTGAGGTTGTAGATAGTGAATAGTTCAACACATTACTGTGAGGTTGTAGATAGTGAATAGATCAACACATTACTGTGAGGTTGTAAATGTGAATAGTTCAACACATTACTGTGAGGTTGTAGATAGTGAATAGATCAACACATTACTGTGAGGTTGTAGATAGTGAATAGTTCAACACATTACTGTGAGGTTGTAGATAGTGAATAGATCAACACATTACTGTGAGGTTGTAGATAGTGAATAGATCAACACATTACTGTGAGGTTGTAGATAGTGAATAGATCAACACATTACTGTGAGGTTGTAGATAGTGAATAGTTCAACACATTACTGTGAGGTTGTAGATAGTGAATAGATCAACACATTACTGTGAGGTTGTAGATAGTGAATAGATCAACACATTACTGTGAGGTTGTAGATAGTGAATAGTTCAACACATTACTGTGAGGTTGTAGATAGTGAATAGATCAACACATTACTGTGAGGTTGTAGATAGTGAATAGATCAACACATTACTGTGAGGTTGTAGATAGTGAATAGATCAACACATTACTGTGAGGTTGTAGATAGTGAATAGTTCAACACATTACTGTGAGGTTGTAGATAGTGAATAGATCAACACATTACTGTGAGGTTGTAGATAGTGAATAGATCAACACATTACTGTGAGGTTGTAGATAGTGAATAGATCAACACATTACTGTGAGGTTGTAGATAGTGAATAGTTCAACACATTACTGTGAGGTTGTAGATAGTGAATAGATCAACACATTACTGTGAGGTTGTAGATAGTGAATAGATCAACACATTACTGTGAGGTTGTAGATAGTGAATAGATCAACACATTACTGTGAGGTTGTAGATAGTGAATAGATCAACACATTACTGTGAGGTTGTAGATAGTGAATAGATCAACACATTACTGTGAGGTTGTAGATAGTGAATAGATCAACACATTACTGTGAGGTTGTAGATAGTGAATAGATCAACACATTACTGTGAGGTTGTAGATAGTGAATAGATCAACACATTACTGTGAGGTTGTAGATAGTGAATAGTCCAACACATTACTGTGAGGTTGTAGATAGTGAATAGTCCAACACATTACTGTGAGGTTGTAGATAGTGAATAGTTCAACACATTACTGTGAGGTTGTAGATAGTGAATAGATCAACACATTACTGTGAGGTTGTAGATAGTGAATAGATCAACACATTACTGTGAGGTTGTAGATAGTGAATAGTTCAACACATTACTGTGAGGTTGTAGATAGTGAATAGTTCAACACATTACTGTGAGGTTGTAGATAGTGAATAGTTCAACACATTACTGTGAGGTTGTAGATAGTGAATAGATCAACACATTACTGTGAGGTTGTAGATAGTGAATAGTTCAACACATTACTGTGAGGTTGTAGATAGTGAATAGTTCAACACATTACTGTGAGGTTGTAGATAGTGAATAGTTCAACACATTACTGTGAGGTTGTAGATAGTGAATAGTTCAACACATTACTGTGAGGTTGTAGATAGTGAATAGATCAACACATTACTGTGAGGTTGTAGATAGTGAATAGATCAACACATTACTGTGAGGTTGTAGATAGTGAATAGATCAACACATTACTGTGAGGTTGTAGATAGTGAATAGTTCAACACATTACTGTGAGGTTGTAGATAGTGAATAGTTCAACACATTACTGTGAGGTTGTAGATAGTGAATAGATCAACACATTACTGTGAGGTTGTAGATAGTGAATAGATCAACACATTACTGTGAGGTTGTAGATAGTGAATAGTCCAACACATTACTGTGAGGTTGTAGATAGTGAATAGTCCAACACATTACTGTCAGGTTGTAGATAGTGAATAGATCAACACATTACTGTGAGGTTGTAGATAGTGAATAGTCCAACACATTACTGTGAGGTTGTAGATAGTGAATAGATCAACACATTACTGTGAGGTTGTAGATAGTGAATAGATCAACACATTACTGTGAGGTTGTAGATAGTGAATAGTTCAACACATTACTGTGAGGTTGTAGATAGGGAATAGATCAACACATTACTGTGAGGTTGTAGATAGTGAATAGATCAACACATTACTGTGAGGTTGTAGATAGTGAATAGATCAACACATTACTGTGAGGTTGTAGATAGTGAATAGTTTAACACATTACTGTGAGGTTGTAGATAGTGAATAGATCAACACATTACTGTGAGGTTGTAGATAGTGAATAGATCAACACATTACTGTGAGGTTGTAGATAGTGAATAGATCAACACAACACTGTGAGGTTGTAGATAGTGAATAGTTCAACACATTACTGTGAGGTTGTAGATAGTGAATAGATCAACACATTACTGTGAGGTTGTAGATAGTGAATAGATCAACACATTACTGTGAGGTTGTAGATAGTGAATAGATCAACACATTACTGTGAGGTTGTAGATGGTGAATAGATCAACACATTACTGTGAGGTTGTAGATAGTGAATAGATCAACACATTACTGTGAGGTTGTAGATAGTGAATAGATCAACACATTACTGTGAGGTTGTAGATAGTGAATAGATCAACACATTACTGTGAGGTTGTAGATAGTGAATAGATCAGCACATTACTGTGAGGTTGTAGATAGTGACTAGTCCAACACATTACTGTGAGGTTGTAGATAGTGAATAGTTCAACACATTACTGTGAGGTTGTAGATAGTGAATAGTTTAACACATTACTGTGAGGTTGTAGATAGTGAATAGATCAACACATTACTGTGAGGTTGTAGATAGTGAATAGTTTAACACATTACTGTGAGGTTGTAGATAGTGAATAGATCAACACATTACTGTGAGGTTGTAGATAGTGAATAGTTCAACACATTACTGTGAGGTTGTAGATAGTGAATAGATCAACACATTACTGTGAGGTTGTAGATAGTGAATAGTTCAACACATTACTGTGAGGTTGTAGATAGTGAATAGATCAACACATTACTGTGAGGTTGTAGATAGTGAATAGTTCAACACATTACTGTGAGGTTGTAGATAGTGAATAGTTCAACACATTACTGTGAGGTTGTAGATAGTGAATAGATCAACACATTACTGTGAGGTTGTAGATAGTGAATAGATCAACACATTACTGTGAGGTTGTAGATAGTGAATAGTTCAGCACATTACTGTGAGGTTGTAGATAGTGAATAGTTCAACACATTACTGTGAGGTTGTAGATAGTGAATAGATCAACACATTACTGTGAGGTTGTAGATAGTGAATAGATCAACACATTACTGTGAGGTTGTAGATAGTGAATAGATCAACACATTACTGTGAGGTTGTAGATAGTGAATAGTTCAACACATTACTGTGAGGTTGTAGATAGTGAATAGATCAGCACATTACTGTGAGGTTGTAGATAGTGAATAGTTCAGCACATTACTGTGAGGTTGTAGATAGTGAATAGATCAACACATTACTGTGAGGTTGTAGATAGTGAATAGATCAACACATTACTGTGAGGTTGTAGATAGTGAATAGATCAACACATTACTGTGAGGTTGTAGATAGTGAATAGATCAACACATTACTGTGAGGTTGTAGATAGTGAATAGATCAACACATTACTGTGAGGTTGTAGATAGTGAATAGTTCAACACATTACTGTGAGGTTGTAGATAGTGAATAGATCAACACATTACTGTGAGGTTGTAGATAGTGTATAGTTCAACACATTACTGTGAGGTTGTAGATAGTGAATAGATCAACACATTACTGTGAGGTTGTAGATAGTGAATAGTTCAGCACATTACTGTGAGGTTGTAGATAGTGAATAGTTCAACACATTACTGTGAGGTTGTAGATAGTGAATAGATCAACACATTACTGTGAGGTTGTAGATAGTGAATAGATCAACACATTACTGTGAGGTTGTAGATAGTGAATAGATCAACACATTACTGTGAGGTTGTAGATAGTGAATAGTTCAGCACATTACTGTGAGGTTGTAGATAGTGAATAGATCAACACATTACTGTGAGGTTGTAGATAGTGAATAGTTCAACACATTACTGTGAGGTTGTAGATAGTGAATAGATCAACACATTACTGTCAGGTTGTAGATAGTGAATAGATAAACACATTACTGTGAGGTTGTAGATAGTGAATAGTTCAACACATTACTGTGAGGTTGTAGATAGTGAATAGTTCAACACATTACTGTGAGGTTGTAGATAGTGAATAGTTCAACACATTACTGTGAGGTTGTAGATAGTGAATAGATCAACACATTACTGTGAGGTTGTAGATAGTGAATAGATAAACACATTACTGTGAGGTTGTAGATAGTGAATAGATCAACACATTACTGTGAGGTTGTAGATAGTGAATAGATCAACACATTACTGTGAGGTTGTAGATAGTGAATAGATCAACACATTACTGTGAGGTTGTAGATAGTGAATAGTTCAACACATTACTGTGAGGTTGTAGATAGTGAATAGTTCAACACATTACTGTGAGGTTGTAGATAGGGAATAGTTCAACACATTACTGTGAGGTTGTAGATAGTGAATAGATCAACACATTACTGTGAGGTTGTAGATAGTGAATAGATCAACACATTACTGTGAGGTTGTAGATAGGGAATAGTTCAACACAACACTGTGAGGTTGTAGATAGTGAATAGTTCAACACATTACTGTGAGGTTGTAGATAGTGAATAGTTCAACACATTACTGTGAGGTTGTAGATAGTGAATAGTTCAACACATTACTGTGAGGTTGTAGATAGGGAATAGTTCAGCACATTACTGTGAGGTTGTAGATAGTGAATAGTTCAACACATTACTGTGAGGTTGTAGATAGTGAATAGATCAACACATTACTGTGAGGTTGTAGATAGTGAATAGATCAACACATTACTGTGAGGTTGTAGATAGTGAATAGATCAACACATTACTGTGAGGTTGTAGATAGTGAATAGATCAACACATTACTGTGAGGTTGTAGATAGTGAATAGTCCAACACATTACTGTGAGGTTGTAGATAGTGAATAGATCAACACATTACTGTGAGGTTGTAGATAGTGAATAGTTCAACACATTACTGTGAGGTTGTAGATAGTGAATAGATCAACACATTACTGTGAGGTTGTAGATAGTGAATAGTTCAACACATTACTGTGAGGTTGTAGATAGTGAATAGATCAACACATTACTGTGAGGTTGTAGATAGTGAATAGTTCAACACATTACTGTGAGGTTGTAGATAGTGAATAGTTCAACACATTACTGTCAGGTTGTAGATAGTGAATAGATCAACACATTACTGTGAGGTTGTAGATAGTGAATAGTTCAACACAACACTGTGAGGTTGTAGATAGTGAATAGTTCAACACATTACTGTGAGGTTGTAGATAGTGAATAGATCAACACATTACTGTGAGGTTGTAGATAGTGAATAGTTCAACACAACACTGTGAGGTTGTAGATAGTGAATAGTTCAACACATTACTGTGAGGTTGTAGATAGTGAATAGATCAACACATTACTGTGAGGTTGTAGATAGTGAATAGTTCAACACATTACTGTGAGGTTGTAGATAGTGAATAGATCAACACATTACTGTGAGGTTGTAGATAGTGAATAGATCAACACATTACTGTGAGGTTGTAGATAGTGAATAGTTCAACACATTACTGTGAGGTTGTAGATAGTGAATAGTTCAACACATTACTGTGAGGTTGTAGATAGTGAATAGTTCAACACATTACTGTGAGGTTGTAGATAGTGAATAGATCAACACATTACTGTGAGGTTGTAGATAGTGAATAGTTCAACACATTACTGTGAGGTTGTAGATAGTGAATAGTTCAACACATTACTGTGAGGTTGTAGATAGTGAATAGATCAACACATTACTGTGAGGTTGTAGATAGTGAATAGTTCAACACATTACTGTGAGGTTGTAGATAGTGAATAGTTCAACACATTACTGTGAGGTTGTAGATAGTGAATAGTTCAACACATTACTGTGAGGTTGTAGATAGTGAATAGTTCAGCACATTACTGTGAGGTTGTAGATAGTGAATAGTCCAACACATTACTGTGAGGTTGTAGATAGTGAATAGTTCAGCACATTACTGTGAGGTTGTAGATAGTGAATAGATCAACACATTACTGTGAGGTTGTAGATAGTGAATAGTTCAACACATTACTGTGAGGTTGTAGATAGTGAATAGTTCAGCACATTACTGTGAGGTTGTAGATAGTGAATAGATCAACACATTACTGTGAGGTTGTAGATAGTGAATAGATCAACACATTACTGTGAGGTTGTAGATAGTGAATAGTTCAACACAACACTGTGAGGTTGTAGATAGTGAATAGTCCAACACATTACTGTGAGGTTGTAGATAGTGAATAGTTCAGCACATTACTGTGAGGTTGTAGATAGTGAATAGTTCAACACATTACTGTGAGGTTGTAGATAGTGAATAGTTCAACACATTACTGTGAGGTTGTAGATAGTGAATAGATCAACACATTACTGTGAGGTTGTAGATAGTGAATAGATCAACACATTACTGTGAGGTTGTAGATAGGGAATAGTTTACAAAACATAATTCAAAACCTATGAAAATGAGGACATTCCTTTACAGTTCAGAGTCAGTCACAAATAATATAAGAACTTTAATGTGTCCTGAGTCAATGTTTTGTCTACGACTTTGTGTCGCCAAAGAAACACTTTCTCCCTTCAAAAGATATTGTGGAATGTCATACCATAGTCATGTTGTCTTGAGTTGAATAACGGGGCACAATCATGTTCTGAGAAAATGTTGCAGACTTTTTTCAAAACATTCTGGGATCATTCTTTAGGCCCAGGACAATTCACTGACACGTTTTACAGAAGAGTAATTAACTGATTCTCTATGTTGGTCATTCATGGATCAAAGTATGGTCCTACTGAAGCTTTGTTGTTTAGAGTTAGGTTAGGTTCACTTAGGTTAGAGTTAGGTTACGTTCACCTAGGTTAGGTTAGGTTCACTTAGTTTAGGTTAGGTTAGGTTCACTTAGGTTAGGTTAGGTTCACTTAGGTTAGGTTAGGTTCACTTAGGTTAGGTTAGGTTCACTTAGGTTAGGTTAGGTTCACTTAGGTTAGGTTAGGTTCACTTAGGTTAGGTTAGGTTCACTTAGGTTAGGTTAGGTTCACTTAGGTTAGGTTAGGTTCACTTAGGTTAGGTTAGGTTCACTTAGGTTAGGTTACATTCACTTAGGTTAGGTTACATTCACTTAGGTTAGGTTCACTTAGGTTAGGTTAGGTTCACTTAGGTTAGGTTAGGTTCACTTAGGTTAGGTTACATTCACTTAGGTTAGGTTACGTTCACTTAGGTTAGTTTAGGTAGGCTATGTTTGGTAGCGATGTTAGGGTCGAGAATGTAACTATTAGTTTGGGGATGGTCCTATATCCACCATACTGCTCAGATTCAGTCTACAGTGTGGAGCTTGATTTGATAGGTAAGTAACTTGTTTTCTAGTAAAGTGAGCAACAACTAGCTATAGAAATCAATTACTTAAATAATTTTAGAACTAGGGATAAAATATGAGTCTTTATAATATTGTCACAGCTGGTGAAATGCTATAACTTATTCTCCCAATTCAAGACAACAAGATTTGATTTTGAAAATCGATTTGAGTGGTATATTTTCCAGTTAATTCTAGACGTTCCTTAAGTTCCGTAATAAAGAAGGACTTCAGCACATGACTGTAAGGAGAGAATCCTTTATTCGTCACAAACAGGTGAAACGTCCAATTTCCCCAGGCGTGGAATGGTATCAAGAGCCAGGGGAATGGTATCAAGAGCCAGGGGAATGGTATCAAGAGCCAGGGGAATGGTATCAAGAGCCAGGGGAATGGTATCAAGAGCCAGGGGAATGGTATCAAGAGCCAGGGGAATGGTATCAAGAGCCAGGGGAATGGTATCAAGAGCCAGGGGAATGGTATCAAGAGCCAGGGGAATGGTATCAAGAGCCAGGGGAATGGTATCAAGAGTCAGGGGAATGGTATCAAGAGTCAGGGAATGGTATCAAGAGCCAGGGAATGGTATCAAGAGTCAGGGGAATGGTATCAAGAGCCAGGGAATGGTATCAAGAGCCAGTGGAATGGTATCAAGAGCCAGGGGAATGGTATCAAGAGCCAGGGGAATGGTATCAAGAGCCAGGGGAATGGTATCAAGAGCCAGGGAATGGTATCAAGAGCCAGGGGAATGGTATCAAGAGCCAGGGGAATGGTATCAAGAGCCAGGGGAATGGTATCAAGAGCCAGGGGAATGGTATCAAGAGCCAGGGGAATGGTATCAAGAGCCAGGGGAATGGTATCAAGAGCCAGGGGAATGGTATCAAGAGCCAGGGGAATGGTATCAAGAGCCAGGGGAATGGTATCAAGAGCCAGGGGAATGGTATCAAGAGCCAGGGGAATGGTATCAAGAGCCAGGGGAATGGTATCAAGAGCCAGGGGAATGGTATCAAGAGCCAGGGGAATGGTATCAAGAGCCAGGGGAATGGTATCAAGAGCCAGGGGAATGGTATCAAGAGCCAGGGGAATGGTATCAAGAGCCAGGGGAATGGTATCAAGAGCCAGGGGAATGGTATCAAGAGCCAGGGGAATGAAGCTGTGACCATGCACAATACGTCCTGTACAGTGGTAACCCCTCCATGTTGTGTTTCTTGGCTCCAGATTGATTATCACGGGGGCCTTTGCACCCATTACTACGGTGTGTGTGTGTGTGTGTGTGTGTGTGTGTGTGTGTGTGTGTGTGTGTGTGTGTGTGTGTGTGTGTGTGTGTGTGTGTGTGTGTGTGTGTGTGTAGGCTGAAGTGGTGGGGCAGCTCTCGTGCGCACATGTCAGGCGTGTGATGAGTGATAACCTCCTCCGTGGTGTCAGATTCTCCTCTTCTTTCATCTCCCAGCAAATATGCCTTAATATGTACATATCTGTACCACCACATCTCAGTACCACCACATCTCAGTACCACCACATCTCTGTACCACCACATCTCTGTACCACCACATCTCAGTACCACCACATCTCAGTACCACCACATCTCAGTACCACCACATCTCAGTACCACCACATCTCAGTACCACCACATCTCAGTACCACCACATAATAATAATAATAATATAATATATGCCATTTAGCAGACGCTTTTATCCAAAGCGACTTACAGTCATGTGTGCATACATTCTACGTATGGGTGGTCCCGGGAATCGAACCCACTACCCTGGCGTTACAAGCGCCATGCTCTACCAACTGAGCTACAGAACCACATCTCAGTACCACCACATCTCTGTACCACCACATCTCTGTACCACCACATCTCAGTACCACCACATCTCAGTACCACCACATCTCAGTACCACCACATCTCTGTACCACCACATCTCAGTACCACCACATCTCAGTACCACCACATCTCAGTACCACCACATCTCAGTACCACCACATCTCAGTACCACCACATCTCAGTACCACCACATATCTGTACCACCACATCTCAGTACCACCACTCTGTCACATCTCAGTACCACCACATATCTGTACCACCACATCTCAGTACCACAACATCTCAGTACCACCACATCTCAGTACCACCACATATCTGTACCACCACATCTCAGTACCACCACATCTCAGTACCACCACATCTCAGTACCACCACATCTCAGTACCACCACATCTCTGTACCACCACATCTCAGTACCACCACTCTGTCACATCTCAGTACCACCACATCTCAGTACCACCACATCTCAGTACCACCACATCTCAGTACCACCACATCTCAGTACCACCACATAATAATAATAATAATATAATATATGCCATTTAGCAGACGCTTTTATCCAAAGCGACTTACAGTCATGTGTGCATACATTCTACGTATGGGTGGTCCCGGGAATCGAACCCACTACCCTGGCGTTACAAGCGCCATGCTCTACCAACTGAGCTACAGAACCACATCTCAGTACCACCACATCTCTGTACCACCACATCTCAGTACCACCACTCTGTCACATCTCAGTACCACCACATATCTGTACCACCACATCTCAGTACCACCACATCTCAGTACCACCACATCTCAGTACCACCACATCTCAGTACCACCACATCTCTGTACCACCACATCTCAGTACCACCACATCTCAGTACCACCACATCTCTGTACCACCACATCTCAGTACCACCACATATCTGTACCACCACATCTCAGTACCACCACATCTCAGTACCACCACATCTCAGTACCACCACATCTCAGTACCACCACATCTCTGTACCACCACATCTCTGTACCACCACATCTCAGTACCACCACATCTCAGTACCACCACATCTCTGTACCACCACATCTCAGTACCACCACATCTCAGTACCACCACATCTCAGTACTGTCACATCTCAGTACCACCACATCTCAGTACCACCACATCTCTGTACCACCACATCTCAGTACCACCACATCTCAGTACCACCACATCTCTGTAACACCACATCTCAGTACCACCACTCTGTCACATCTCAGTACCACCACATCTCAGTACCACCACATCTCAGTACCACCACATCTCAGTACCACCACATCTCAGTACCACCACATCTCTGTACCACCACATCTCAGTACCACCACATATCTGTAACACCACATCTCAGTACCACCACTCTGTCACATCTCTGTACCACCACATCTCAGTACCACCACATCTCAGTACCACCACATCTCTGTACCACCACATCTCAGTACCACCACATCTCAGTACCACCACATCTCAGTACCACCACATCTCAGTACCACCACATCTCAGTACCACCACATCTCTGTACCACCACATCTCAGTACCACCACATCTCAGTACCACCACATCTCAGTACCACCACATCTCAGTACCACCACATCTCAGTACCACCACATCTCAGTACCACCACATCTCAGTACCACCACATCTCAGTACCACCACATCTCAGTACCACCACATCTCAGTACCACCACATCTCTGTACCACCACATCTCAGTACCACCACATCTCAGTACCACCACATCTCAGTACCACCACATCTCTGTACCACCACATCTCTGTACCACCACATCTCAGTACCACCACATCTCAGTACCACCACATCTCAGTACCACCACATCTCAGTACCACCACATCTCAGTACCACCACATCTCTGTACCACCACATCTCAGTACCACCACATCTCAGTACCACCACATCTCAGTACCACCACATCTCAGTACCACCACATCTCTGTACCACCACATCTCAGTACCACCACATCTCTGTACCACCACATCTCAGTACCACCACATCTCAGTACCACCACATCTCTGTACCACCACTCTGTCACATCTCTGTACCACATTTCCACATTGCTTTTCCTGTTCTCTCTGCTCTCAACCCCCTCACTCAATCTATAATGGTTAACTTGACCCCCCCCCAGACACGCAAATAATACTTTGGGAAATCATTCCTCCAAAGTGTTACATCATTTATTGCGAGGACTTCACGTGAAAAATGAATGCCTTTAATTTTGGTTGATGGTAACATCAGCACAGCTTTGTAAATCGATCTTTAATGAGATTTTGCTACAGGGGATAATCTGCCACTGACAGAAAAACATCTTGGAAACATCTGTAGACCAACGATTACACCCCCCTCACAACACGTCGCTGAGTGAACAGAAACACAGAGACAAATGGTCACTCTCTAAAAGTATAACTTTCCAATCAAAAGACAAGCACATAACTTTCTTTCCTCAGTTTGTTTGGATAATTACAATGGGTTTGTTTTATCTATTTCATTTGTAGAGGTGTGAATACTGTAAATTAACAGCAGTAACACAGTGAAACATAGTTTAAAGTTGTTTATTTGCATTCATTTATATCTACTTGCATTGTTGAGTACAGCTGTACTATGGCACAAATGAGGCATCAGAGAATTTGTCCCCAGCCGGAGACAGTATGAAGACAGCAGAGAGACAGTATGAAGACAGCAGAGAGACAGTATGAAGACAGCAGAGAGACAGCATGGGGACAGCAGAGAGACAGTATGAAGACAGCAGAGAGACAGCACGGAGACAGTATGAAGACAGCAGAGAGACAGTATGAAGACAGCAGAGAGACAGTATGGAGACAGCAGAGAGACAGCATGGGGACAGCAGAGAGACAGCATGGGGACAGCAGAGAGACAGCATGGGGACAGCAGAGAGACAGCATGGGGACAGCAGAGAGACAGTATGAAGACAGCAGAGAGACAGCATGGGGACAGCAGAGAGACAGCATGGGGACAGCAGAGAGACAGTATGAAGACAGCAGAGAGACAGTATGAAGACAGCAGAGAGACAGCATGAAGACAGCAGAGAGACAGCATGGGGACAGCAGAGAAACAGCATGGGGACAGCAGAGAGACAGCATGGGGACAGCAGAGAGACAGTATGAAGACAGCAGAGAGACAGCATGGGGACAGCAGAGAGACAGCATGGAGACAGCAGAGAGACAGTATGAAGACAGCAGAGAGACAGTTTGAAGACAGCAGAGAGACAGCATGGGGACAGCAGAGAGACAGCATGGGGACAGCAGAGAGACAGCATGGGGACAGCAGAGAGACAGCATGGGGACAGCAGAGAGACAGCATGGGGACAGCAGAGAGACAGCACGGGGACAGCAGAGAGACAGTATGAAGACAGCAGAGAGACAGTATGAAGACAGCAGAGAGACAGCATGGGGACAGCAGAGAGACAGCACGGGGACAGCAGAGAGACAGCACGGGGACAGCAGAGAGACAGCATGAAGACAGCAGAGAGACAGCATGGGGACAGCAGAGAGACAGCATGGGGACAGAAGAGAGACAGCATGGAGACAGCAGAGAGACAGTATGAAGACAGCAGAGAGACAGTTTGAAGACAGCAGAGAGACAGCATGGGGACAGCAGAGAGACAGCATGGAGACAGCAGAGAGACAGCATGGAGACAGCAGAGAGACAGCATGGGGACAGCAGAGAGACAGCATGGGGACAGCAGAGAGACAGCACGGGGACAGCAGAGAGACAGTATGAAGACAGCAGAGAGACAGTATGAAGACAGCAGAGAGACAGCATGGGGACAGCAGAGAGACAGCACGGGGACAGCAGAGAGACAGCACGGGGACAGCAGAGAGACAGCATGAAGACAGCAGAGAGACAGCATGGGGACAGCAGAGAGACAGCATGGGGACAGCAGAGAGACAGCACGGGGACAGCAGAGAGACAGCATGAAGACAGCAGAGAGACAGCATGGGGACAGCAGAGAGACAGCATGGGGACAGCAGAGAGACAGCATGGGGACAGCAGAGAGACAGCATGAAGACAGCAGAGAGACAGCATGGGGACAGCAGAGAGACAGTATGAAGACAGCAGAGAGACAGTATGAAGACAGCAGAGAGACAGTATGAAGACAGCAGAGAGACAGCATGGGGACAGCAGAGAGACAGTATGAAGACAGCAGAGAGACAGTATGAAGACAGCAGAGAGACAGCATGGGGACAGCAGAGAGACAGCATGGGGACAGCAGAGAGACAGCATGGGGACAGCAGAGAGACAGCATGGGGACAGCAGAGAGACAGCACGAAGACAGCAGAGAGACAGCATGAAGACAGCAGAGAGACAGCATGAAGACAGCAGAGAGACAGCAGAGAGACAGCATGAAGACAGCAGAGAGACAGCAGAGAGACAGCATGGGGACAGCAGAGAGACAGCATGGAGACAGCAGAGAGACAGCATGGGGACAGCAGAGAGACAGCAGAGAGACAGCATGAAGACAGCAGAGAGACAGCATGGGGACAGCAGAGAGACAGCAGATAGACAGCAGAGAGACAGCAGGGGGCCAGCATGGATACAACATGGAGACGGCAGGGAGTCAGCATGGGGACAGCATGGGGACTGCATGGAGACAGCATAGGGACAGCAGAGAGACAGCATGGGGACAGCATGGGGACAGCATGGGGACTGCATGGAGACAGCATGGGGATAGCAGAGAGACAGCATGGGGACAGCATGGGGACAGCATGGGGACTGCATGGAGACAGCATGGGGACAGCAGAGAGACAGCATGGGGACTGCATGGAGACAGCATGGGGACAGCAGAGAGACAGCATGGGGACAGCATGGGGACCGCATGGAGACAGCATGGGGACAGCATTGGGACAGCATGGGGGACAGCATGGAGACGGCAGGGAGACAGCATGGGGACAGCATGGGGACTGCATGGAGACAGCATGGGGACAGCAGAGAGATAGCATGGGGACAACATGGGGACCGCATGGAGACAGCATAGGGACAGCATTGGGACAGCATGGGGGACAGCATGGAGACGGCAGAGATACAGCATGGGGACAAATCAAATCAAATCAAAATGTATTTATATATCCCTTCGTACATCAGCTGATATCTCAAAGTGCTGTACAGAAACCCAGCCTAAAACCCCAAACAGCAAGCAATGCAGGTGTAGAAGCACGAAGACAGCAGAGATACAGCATGGGGACAGCATGAAGACAGCAGAGAGACAGCAGAGAGACAGCATGAAGACAGCAGAGAGACAGCAGAGAGACAGCATGAAGACTGCAGAGAGACAGCATGGGGACAGCATGAAGACAGCAGACAGACAGCAGAGAGACAGCATGGGGACAGCATGGAGACAGCAGAGAGACAGCATGGAGACAGCAGAGAGACAGCAGAGAGACAGCATGGGGACAGCATGAAGACAGCAGACAGACAGCAGAGAGACAGCATGGGGACAGCATGGAGACAGCAGAGAGACAGCATGGAGACAGCAGAGAGACAGCAGAGAGACAGCATGGGGACAGCATGGAGACAGCAGAGAGACAGCAAGGGGGCCGCATGGGGACAGCATGGATACAGCATGGAGATGGCAGGGAGTCAGCATGGGGACAGCATGGGGACCAAATGGAGACAGCGAGACAGCATGGGGACAGCATGGGGACCGCAAGGAGACAGCATGGGGACAGCATTGGGACAGCATGGGGGACAGCATGGAGACGGCAGGGAGACAGCATGGTGACAGCAGAGAGACAGCATGGGGACAGCATGAATACAGCAGACAGACAGCATGAAGACAGCAGAGAGACAGCATGGAGACATCAGAGAGACAGCAGAGAGACAGCATGAGGACAGCATGGAGACAGCAGAGAGACAGCAGAGAGACAGCATGGGGACAGCATGAAGACAGCAGAGAGACAGCATGGAGACAGCAGAGAGACAGCATTGGGACAGCATGAAGACAGCAGAGAGACAGCATGAAGATAGCAGAGAGACAGCAGAGAGACAGCAGATAGACAGCATGAAGACAGCATGGGGACAGCATGAAGACAGCAGAGAGACAGCAGAGAGACAGCATGAAGACAGCAGAGAGACAGAATGGAGACAGCAGAGAGACAGCATGGAGACAGCAGAGAGACAGCATGGGGACAGCAGAGAGACAGCATGGAGACAGTAGAGAGACAGCATGGGGACAGCATGAAGACAGCAGAGAGACAGCATGAAGATAGCAGAGAGACAGCAGATAGACAGCATGAAGACAGCATGGGGACAACATGAAGACAGCAGAGAGACAGCATGAAGACAGCAGAGAGACAGCATGGCGACAGCAGAGAGACAACATGGAGACAGCAGAGAGACAGCATGGGGACAGCAGAGAGACAGCAGAGAGACAGCATGGAGACAGCATGGGGACAGCATGGAGACAGCAGACAGACAGCAGAGAGACAGCAGAGAGACAGCATGGAGACAGCAGAGAGACAGCAGAGAGACAGCATGGGGACAGCATGGAGACAGCAGACAGACAGCAGAGAGACAGCAGAGAGACAGCATGGAGACAGCAGAGAGACAGCATGGGGACAGCATGAAGACAGCAGAGAGACAGCATGAAGACAGCAGAGAGACAGCATGGGGACAGCAGAGAGACAGCATGGAGACAGCAGAGATACAGCATGGTGACAGCAGAGAGACAGCATGGAGACAGCAGAGAGACAGCATGAAGACAGCAGAGAGACAGCATGAAGACAGCAGAGAGACAGCATGGGGACAGCAGAGAGACAGCATGGAGACAGCAGAGAGACAGCATGAAGACAGCAGAGAGACAGCATGGAGACATCAGAGAGACAGCAGAGAGACAGTATGGGGACAGCATGGAGACAGCAGACAGACAGCAGAGAGACAGCATGGAGACAGCAGAGAGACAGCAGAGAGACAGCATGGGGACAGCATGAAGACAGCAGAGAGACAGCATGAAGACAGCAGAGAGACAGCATGGAGACAGCATGGGGACAGCAGAGAGACAGCATGGAGACAGCAGAGAGACAGCACGGGGACAGCATGAAGACAGCAGAGAGACAGCATGAAGATAGCAGAGAGACAGCAGAGAGACAGCAGATAGACAGCATGAAGACAGCATGGGGACAGCATGAAGACAGCAGAGAGACAGCAGAGAGACAGCATGAAGACAGCATGGAGACAGCAGAGAGACAGCAAGAAGACAGCAGAGAGACAGCATGAAGACAGCAGAGAGACAGCATGGGGACAGCAGAGAGACAGCATGGAAACAGCAGAGAGACAGCATGGGGACAGCAGAGAGACAACAGAGAGACAGCATGAAGATAGCAGAGAGACAGCAGAGAGACAGCAGATAGACAGCATGAAGACAGCAGAGAGACAGCATGGGGACAGCAGAGAGACAGCAGAGAGACAGCATGAAGATAGCAGAGAGACAGCAGAGAGACAGCAGATAGACAGCATGAAGACAGCAGAGAGGCAGCATGGAGACAGCAGAGAGACAGCAGAGAGACAGCAGAGAGACAGCATGGAGACAGCAGAGAGACAGCATGGGGACAGCATGAAGACAGCAGAGAGACAGCATGAAGATAGCAGAGAGACAGCAGAGAGACAGCAGATAGACAGCATGAAGACAGCATGGGGACAGCATGAAGACAACAGAGAGACAGCATGAAGACAGCAGAGAGACAGCATGGAGAAAGCAGAGAGACAGCATGGGGACAACAGAGAGACAACAGAGAGACAGCATGAAGACAGCAGAGAGACAGCATGGAGAAAGCAGAGAGACAGCATGGAGACAGCAGAGAGACAGCATGGGGACAGCAGAGAGACAGCAGAGAGACAGCAGATAGACACTATGAAGACAGCAGAGAGACAGCATGAAGACAGCAGATAGACAGCATGAAGACAGTAGAGAGACAGCATGGAGACAGCAGAGAGACAGCATGGGGACAGCAGAGAGACAGCATGGAGACAGCAGAGAGACAGCATGGGGACAGCATGAAGACAGCAGAGAGACAGCATGAAGATAGCAGAGAGACAGCAGAGAGACAGCAGATAGACAGCATGAAGACAGCATGGGGACAACATGAAGACAGCACAGAGACAGCATGAAGACAGCAGAGAGACAGCGTGGAGAAAGCAGAGAGACAGCATGGAGACAGCAGAGAGACAGCATGGGGACAGCAGAGAGACAGCAGAGAGACAGCAGAGAGACAGCATGAAGACAGCAGAGAGACAGCATGGATATATCAGAGAGACAGCATGGGGACAGCATGGAGACAGCAGACAGACAGCAGAGAGACAGCATGGAGACAGCAGAGAGACAGCAGAGAGACAGCATGAAGACAGCAGAGAGACAGCATGGAGACAGCAGAGAGACAGCATGGGGACAGCATGAAGACAGCAGAGAGACAGCATGGAGACAACAGAGAGACAGCATTGGGACAGCATGAAGACAGCAGAGAGACAGCATGAAGATAGCAGAGAGACAGCAGAGAGACAGCAGATAGACAGCATGAAGACAGCATGGGGACAGCATGAAGACAGCAGAGAGACAGCAGAGAGACAGCATGAAGACAGCAGAGAGACAGAATGGAGACAGCAGAGAGACAGCATGGAGACAGCAGAGAGACAGCATGGGGACAGCAGAGAGACAGCATGGAGACAGTAGAGAGACAGCATGGGGACAGCATGAAGACAGCAGAGAGACAGCATGAAGATAGCAGAGAGACAGCAGAGAGACAGCAGATAGACAGCATGAAGACAGCATGGGGACAGCATGAAGACAGCAGAGAGACAGCATGAAGACAGCAGAGAGACAGCATGGCGACAGCAGAGAGACAGCATGGAGACAGCAGAGAGACAGCATGGGGACAGCAGAGAGACAGCAGAGAGACAGCATGAAGACAGCAGAGAGACAGCATGGAGACAGCATGGGGACAGCATGGAGACAGCAGACAGACAGCAGAGAGACAGCAGAGAGACAGCATGGAGACAGCAGAGAGACAGCAGAGAGACAGCATGGGGACAGCATGGAGACAGCAGACAGACAGCAGAGAGACAGCAGAGAGACAGCATGGAGACAGCAGAGAGACAGCAGAGAGACAGCATGGGGACAGCATGAAGACAGCAGAGAGACAGCATGAAGACAGCAGAGAGACAGCATGGGGACAGCAGAGAGACAGCATGGAGACAGCAGAGAGACAGCATGGAGACAGCAGAGAGACAGCATGAAGACAGCAGAGAGACAGCATGAAGACAGCAGAGAGACAGCATGGGGACAGCAGAGAGACAGCATGGAGACAGCAGAGAGACAGCATGGGGACAGCAGAGAGACAGCAGAGAGACAGCATGAAGACAGCAGAGAGACAGCATGGAGACATCAGAGAGACAGCAGAGAGACAGTATGGGGACAGCATGGAGACAGCAGACAGACAGCAGAGAGACAGCATGGAGACAGCAGAGAGACAGCAGAGAGACAGCATGGGGACAGCATGAAGACAGCAGAGAGACAGCATGGAGACAGCATGGGGACAGCAGAGAGACAGCATGGAGACAGCAGAGAGACAGCACGGGGACAGCATGAAGACAGCAGAGAGACAGCATGAAGATAGCAGAGAGACAGCAGAGAGACAGCAGATAGACAGCATGAAGACAGCATGGGGACAGCATGAAGACAGCAGAGAGACAGCAGAGAGACAGCATGAAGACAGCATGGAGACAGCAGAGAGACAGCAAGAAGACAGCAGAGAGGCAGCAGACAGACAGAATTGAGACAGCAGAGAGACAGCATGAAGACAGCAGAGAGACAGCATGAAGACAGCAGAGAGACAGCATGGGGACAGCAGAGAGACAGCATGGAGACAGCAGAGAGACAGCATGGGGACAGCAGAGAGACAGCAGAGAGACAGCATGAAGATAGCAGAGAGACAGCAGAGAGACAGCAGATAGACAGCATGAAGACAGCAGAGAGGCAGCATGGAGACAGCAGAGAGACAGCAGAGAGACAGCATGAAGACAGCAGATAGACAGCATGAAGACAGTAGAGAGACAGCATGGAGACAGCAGAGAGACAGCATGGGGACAGCAGAGAGACAGCATGGAGACAGCAGAGAGACAGCATGGGGACAGCATGAAGACAGCAGAGAGACAGCATGAAGATAGCAGAGAGACAGCAGAGAGACAGCAGATAGACAGCATGAAGACAGCATGGGGACAGCATGAAGACAGCAGAGAGACAGCATGAAGACAGCAGAGAGACAGCATGGAGAAAGCAGAGAGACAGCATGGAGACAGCAGAGAGACAGCATGGGGACAGCAGAGAGACAGCAGAGAGACAGCATGAAGACAGCAGAGAGACAGCATGGAGAAAGCAGAGAGACAGCATGGAGACAGCAGAGAGACAGCATGGGGACAGCAGAGAGACAGCAGAGAGACAGCAGATAGACACTATGAAGACAGCAGAGAGACAGCATGAAGACAGCAGATAGACAGCATGAAGACAGTAGAGAGACAGCATGGAGACAGCAGAGAGACAGCATGGGGACAGCAGAGAGACAGCATGGAGACAGCAGAGAGACAGCATGGGGACAGCATGAAGACAGCAGAGAGACAGCATGAAGATAGCAGAGAGACAGCAGAGAGACAGCAGATAGACAGCATGAAGACAGCATGGGGACAGCATGAAGACAGCAGAGAGACAGCATGAAGACAGCAGAGAGACAGCATGGAGAAAGCAGAGAGACAGCATGGAGACAGCAGAGAGACAGCATGGGGACAGCAGAGAGACAGCAGAGAGACAGCAGAGAGACAGCATGAAGACAGCAGAGAGACAGCATGGATATATCAGAGAGACAGCATGGGGACAGCATGGAGACAGCAGACAGACAGCAGAGAGACAGCATGGAGACAGCAGAGAGACAGCAGAGAGACAGCATGAAGACAGCAGAGAGACAGCATGGAGACAGCAGAGAGACAGCATGGGGACAGCATTGGGACAGCCTGGGGATAGAAGGGAGACAGCATGTGGATAGGAGGGAGACAGCATGTGGATAGAAGGGAGACAGCCTGGGGATCGAAGGGAGACAGCATGTGGATAGAAGGGAGACAGCCTGGGGATAGAAGGGAGACAGCTTGGGGACAGCATGTGGATAGAAGGGAGACAGCCTGGGGATAGAAGGGAGACAGCATGTGGATAGAAGGGAGACAGCCTGGGGACAGCATGTGGATAGAAGGGAGACAGCATGTGGATAGAAGGGAGACAGCCTGGGGACAGCATGTGGATAGAAGGAGACAGCCTGGGGATAGAAGTGAGACAGCCTGGGGACAGCATGTGGATAGAAGGAGACAGCCTGGGGACAGCATGTGGATAGAAGGAGACAACCTGGGGACAGCATGTGGATAGAAGGGAGACAGCCTGGGGATAGAAGGGAGACAGCCTGGAGACAGCCTGGGGATAGAAGGGAGACAGCCTGGGGACAGCATGTGGATAGAAGGAGACAGCCTGGGGACAGCATCTGGATAGAAGGGAGATAGCCTGGGGACAGCATGTGGATAGAAGGAGACAGCCTAGGTACAGCAGAGTGAAAGCCTGGGGACAGCATGTGGATAGAAGGGAGACCGCCTGGGGACAGCAGAGTGACAGCCTGGGGACAGCATGTGGATAGAAGGGAGATAAAACATTAGTATCATGGTAAACAACATGGTAAACATTAGTATCATGGTAAACAACATGGTAAACAACATGGTAAACATTAGTATCATGGTAAACAACATGGTAAACATTAGTATCATGGTAAACAACATGGTAAACATATTAGTATCATGGTAAACATCATGGTAAACAACATGGTAAACATTAGTATCATGGTAAACATCATGGTAAAAACATGGTAAACATTAGTATCATGGTAAACAACATGGTAAACAACATGGTAAACATTAGTATCATGGTAAACATCGTGGTAAACAACATGGTAAACATTAGTATCATGGTAAACAACATGGTAAACATTAGTATCATGGTAAACAACATGGTAAACATTAGTATCATGGTAAACAACATGGTAAACATTAGTATCATGGTAAACAACATGGTAAACAACATGGTAAACAACATGGTAAACATCAGTATCATGGTAAACAACATGGTAAACAACATGGTAGACATTAGTATCATGGTAAACATCATGGTAAACATTAGTATCATGGTAAACAACATGGTAAACAACATGGTAAACATTAGTATCCCGGTAAACAACATGGTAAACAACATGGTAAACATTAGTATCACGGTAAACAACATGGTAAACATTAGTGTCATGGTAAACAACATGGTAAACAACATGGTAAACATTAGTATCATGGTAAACAACATGGTAAACATTAGTATCATGGTAAACATCATGGTAAACAACATGGTAAACATTAGTATCATGGTAAACAACATGGTAAACATTAGTATCATGGTAAACATCATGGTAAACAACATGGTAAACATTAGTATCATGGTAAACAACATGGTAAACATTAGTATCATGGTAAACAACATGGTAAACATTAGTATCATGGTAAACAACATGGTAAACAACATGGTAAACATTAGTATCATGGTAAACAACATGGTAAACATTAGTATCATGGTAAACAACATGGTAAACATTAGTATCATGGTAAACAACATGGTAAACATTAGTATCATGGTAAACAACATGGTAAACAACATGGTAAACAACATGGTAAACATTAGTATCATGGTAACCAACATGGTAAACATTAGTATCATGGTAAACAACATGGTAAACAACATGGTAAACATTAGTATCATGGTAAACAACATGGTAAACATTAGTATCATGGTAAACAACATGGTAAACATTAGTGTCATGGTAAACAACATGGTAAACAACATGGTAAACATTAGTATCGTGGTAAACATCATGGTAAACAACATGGTAAACATTAGTATCATGGTAAACAACATGGTAAACATTAGTATCATGGTAAACAACATGGTAAACAACATGGTAAACATTAGTATCATGGTAAACATTAGTATCATGGTAAACATTAGTATCATGGTAAACAACATGGTAAACAACATGGTAAACAACATGGTAAACATTAGTATCATGGTAAACAACATGGTAAACATTAGTATCATGGTAAACAACATGGTAAACATTAGTATCATGGTAAACAACATGGTAAACATTAGTATCATGGTAAACAACATGGTAAACAACATGGTAAACATTAGTATCATGGTAACCAACATGGTAAACATTAGTATCATGGTAAACAACATGGTAAACAACATGGTAAACATTAGTATCATGGTAAACAACATGGTAAACATTAGTATCATGGTAAACAACATGGTAAACATTAGTATCATGGTAAACAACATGGTAAACAACATGGTAAACAACATGGTAAACATTAGTATCATGGTAACCAACATGGTAAACATTAGTATCATGGTAAACAACATGGTAAACAACATGGTAAACATTAGTATCATGGTAAAAAACATGGTAAACATTAGTATAATGGTAAACATCATGGTAAACATTAGTATCATGTTAAACAACATGGTAAACAACATGGTAAACAACATGGTAAACATTAGTATCATGGTAACCAACATGGTAAACATTAGTATCATGGTAAACAACATGGTAAACATTAGTATCATGGTAAACAACATGGTAAACATTAGTATCATGGTAAACATCATGGTAAACAACATGGTAAACATTAGTATCATGGTAAACAACATGGTAAACATTAGTATCATGGTAAACAACATGGTAAACATTAGTATCATGGTAAACAACATGGTAAACATTAGTATCATGGTAAACAACATGGTAAACAACATGGTAAACAACATGGTAAACATTAGTATCATGGTAACCAACATGGTAAACATTAGTATCATGGTAAACAACATGGTAAACAACATGGTAAACATTAGTATCATGGTAAACAACATGGTAAACATTAGTATCATGGTAAACAACATGGTAAACATTAGTATCATGGTAAACAACATGGTAAACATTAGTATCATGGTAAACAACATGGTAAACATTAGTATCATGGTAAACATCATGGTAAACATTAGTATCATGGTACACAACATGGTAAACAACATGGTAAACAACATGGTAAACAAGATGGTAAACATTAGTATCATAGTAAACAACATGGTAAACAACATGATAAACATTAGTATCATGGTAAACAGCATGGTAAACAACATAGTAAACATTAGTATCATGGTAAACAACAGGGTAAACATTAGTATCATGGTAAACAACATGGTAAACAACATGGTAGACATTAGTATCATGGTAAACATCATGGTAAACAACATGGTAAACATTAGTATCATGGTAAACAACATGGTAAACATTAGTATCATGGTAAACAACATGGTAAACATTAGTATCATGGTAAACAACATGGTAAACATTAGTATCATGGTAAACAACATGGTAAACATTAGTATCATGGTAAACAACATGGTAAACAACATGGTAAACAACATGGTAGACATTAGTATCATGGTAAACAACATGGTAAACAACATGGTAAACAACATGGTAAACATTAGTATCATGGTAACCAACATGGTAAACATTAGTATCATGGTAAACAACATGGTAAACAACATGGTAAACATTAGTATCATGGTAAACAACATGGTAAACATTAGTATCATGGTAAACAACATGGTAAACATTAGTATCATGGTAAACATCATGGTAAACAACATGGTAAACATTAGTATCATGGTAAACAACATGGTAAACATTAGTATCATGGTAAACATCATGGTAAACATTAGTATCATGGTAAACAACATGGTAAACATTAGTATCATGGTAAACAACATGGTAAACAACATGGTAAACAACATGGTAAACATTAGTATCATGGTAAAAACATGGTAAACAACATGGTAAACATTAGTATCATGGTAAACAACATGGTAAACATCATGGTAAACAACATGGTAAACATTAGTATCATGGTAAACAACATGGTAAACATTAGTATCATGGTAAACAACATGGTAAACATTAGTATCATGGTAAACAACATGGTAAACATTAGTATCATGGTAAACAACATGGTAAACAACATGGTAAACATTAGTATCATGGTAAACAACATGGTAAACATTAGTATCATGGTAAACAACATGGTAAACATTAGTATCATGGTAAACAACATGGTAAACATTAGTATCATGGTAAACAACATGGTAAACATTAGTATCATGGTAAACAACATGGTAAACATTAGTATCATGGTAAACAACATGGTAAACATTAGTATCATGGTAAACATCATGGTAAACATTAGTATCATGGTAAACAACATGGTAAACATTAGTATCATGGTAAACAACATGGTAAACATTAGTATCATGGTAAACAACATAGTAAACATTAGTATCATGGTAAACAACAGGGTAAACATTAGTATCATGGTAAACATCATGGTAAACAACATGGTAAACATTAGTATCATGGTAAACAACATGGTAAACATTAGTATCATGGTAAACAACATGGTAAACATTAGTATCATGGTAAACAACATGGTAAACATTAGTATCATGGTAAACAACATGGTAAACAACATGGTAAACAACATGGTAAACATTAGTATCATGGTAACCAACATGGTAAACATTAGTATCATGGTAAACAACATGGTAAACAACATGGTAAACATTAGTATCATGGTAAAAAACATGGTAAACATTAGTATAATGGTAAACATCATGGTAAACATTAGTATCATGGTAAACAACATGGTAAACAACATGGTAAACATTAGTATCATGGTAACCAACATGGTAAACATTAGTATCATGGTAAACAACATGGTAAACAACATGGTAAACATTAGTATCATGGTAAACAACATGGTAAACATTAGTATAATGGTAAACATCATGGTAAACATTAGTATCATGTTAAACAACATGGTAAACAACATGGTAAACAACATGGTAAACATTAGTATCATGGTAACCAACATGGTAAACATTAGTATCATGGTAAACAACATGGTAAACATTAGTATCATGGTAAACAACATGGTAAACATTAGTATCATGGTAAACAACATGGTAAACATTAGTATCATGGTAAACAACATGGTAAACAACATGGTAAACATAATGGTAAACAACATGGTAAACATTAGTATCATGGTAAACAACATGGTAAACAACATGGTAAACATCATGGTAAACAACATGGTAAACATTAGTATCATGGTAAACAACATGGTAATCATTAGGATCATGGTAAACATCATGGTAAACAACATGGTAAACATTAGTATCATGGTAAACAACATGGTAAACATTAGTATCATGGTAAACAACATGGTAAACAACATGGTAAACAACATGGTAAACATTAGTAGCATGGTAACCAACATGGTAAACATTAGTATCATGGTAAACAACATGGTAAACAACATGGTAAACATTAGTATCATGGTAAACAACATGGTAAACATTAGTATCATGGTAAACATCATGGTAAACATTAGTATCATTGTAAACAACATGGTAAACATTAGTATCATGGTAAACAACATAGTAAACATTAGTATCATAGTAAACAACATGGTAAACAACATGATAAACATTAGTATCATGGTAAACAGCATGGTAAACAACATAGTAAACATTAGTATCATGGTAAACAACAGGGTAAACATTAGTATCATGGTAAACAACATGGTAAACAACATGGTAGACATTAGTATCATGGTAAACATCATGGTAAACAACATGGTAAACATTAGTATCATGGTAAACAACATGGTAAACATTAGTATCATGGTAAACAACATGGTAAACATTAGTATCATGGTAAACAACATGGTAAACATTAGTATCATGGTAAACAACATGGTAAACATTAGTATCATGGTAAACAACATGGTAAACATTAGTATCATGGTAAACAACATGGTAAACATTAGTATCATGGTAAACAACATGGTAAACAACATGGTAAACAACATGGTAAACATTAGTATCATGGTAACCAACATGGTAAACATTAGTATCATGGTAAACAACATGGTAAACAACATGGTAAACATTAGTATCATGGTAAACAACATGGTAAACATTAGTATCATGGTAAACAACATGGTAAACATTAGTGTCATGGTAAACAACATGGTAAACAACATGGTAAACATCATGGTAAACAACATGGTAAACATTTGTATCATGGTAAACAACATGGTAAACATTAGTATCATGGTAAACAACATGGTAAACAACATGGTAAACATTTGTATCATGGTAAACAACATGGTAAACATTAGTATCATGGTAAACATCATGGTAAACATTAGTATCATGGTAAACAACATGGTAAACATTAGTATCATGGTAAACAACATGGTAAACAACATGGTAAACAACATGGTAAACATTTGTATCATGGTAAACAACATGGTAAACATTAGTATCATGGTAAACATCATGGTAAACATTAGTATCATGGTAAACAACATGGTAAACATTAGTATCATGGTAAACAACATGGTAAACATTAGTATCATGGTAAACAACATGGTAAACAACATGGTAAACAACATGGTAAACATTAGTAGCATGGTAACCAACATGGTAAACAACATGGTAAACATTAGTATCATGGTAAACAACATGGTAAACATTAGTATCATGGTAAACATCATGGTAAACATTAGTATCACGGTAAACAACATGGTAAACATTAGTATCATGGTAAACAACATAGTAAACATTAGTATCATAGTAAACAACATGGTAAACAACATGGTAAACATTAGTATCATGGTAAACAACATGGTAAACAACATAGGAAACATTAGTATCATGGTAAACAACAGGGTAAACATTAGTATCATGGTAAACAACATGGTAAACAACATGGTAGACATTAGTATCATGGTAAACATCATGGTAAACAACATGGTAAACATTAGTATCATGGTAAACAACATGGTAAACATTAGTATCATGGTAAACAACATGGTAAACATTAGTATCATGGTAAACAACATGGTAAACATTAGTATAATGGTAAACATCATGGTAAACATTAGTATCATGTTAAACAACATGGTAAACAACATGGTAAACAACATGGTAAACAACATGGTAAACATTAGTATCATGGTAAACAACATGGTAAACATTAGTATCATGGTAAACAACATGGTAAACATTAGTATCATGGTAAACAACATGGTTAACATTAGTATCATGGTAAACAACATGGTAAACATTAGTATCATGGTAAACAACATGGTAAACATTAGTATCATGGTAAACAACATGGTAAACAACATGGTAAACAACATGGTAAACATCAGTATCATGGTAAACAACATGGTAAACAACATGGTAAACATTAGTATCATGGTAAACATCATGGTAAACAACAAGGTAAACAACATGGTAAACAACATGGTAAACATTAGTATCATGGTAAACAACATGGTAAACATTAGTGTCATGGTAAACAACATGGTAAACATTAGTATCATGGTAAACAACATGGTAAACATTAGTGTCATGGTAAACAACATGGTAAACATTAGTATCATGGTAAACATTAGTATCATGGTAAACAACATGGTAAACAACATGGTAAACATTAGTATCATGGTAAACATCATGGTAAACAACATGGTAAACAACATGGTAAACAACATGGTAAACATTAGTATCATGGTAACCAACATGGTAAACAACATGGTAAACAACATGGTAAACATTAGTATCATGGTAAACAACATGGTAAACATTAGTATCATGGTAAACAACATGGTAAACAACATGGTAAACAACATGGTAAACATTAGTATCATGGTAAACAACATGGTAAACATTAGTATCATGGTAAACAACATGGTAAACAACATGGTAAACATTAGTATCATGGTAAACAACATGGTAAACAACATGGTAAACATTAGTATCATGGTAAACAACATGGTAAACAACATGGTAAACATTAGTATCATGGTAAACATCATGGTAAACATTAGTATCATGGTAAACAACATGGTAAACAACATGGTAAACAACATGGTAAACATTAGTATCATGTTAAACAACATGGGAAACATTACTATCATGGTAAACATTTGTATCATGGTAAACAACATGGTAAACATTAGTATCACGGTAAACAATTTGTAAGTCGCTCTGGATAAGAGCGTCTGCTAAATGACTTAAATGTAAATGTAAATGGTAAACATTAGTATCACGGTAAACAACATGGTAAACATTAGTGTCATGGTAAACAACATGGTAAACAACATGGTAAACATTAGTATCATGGTAAACAACATGGTAAACATTAGTATCATGGTAAACATCATGGTAAACATTAGTATCATGGTACACAACATGGTAAACAACATGGTAAACAACATGGTAAACAACATGGTAAACATTAGTATCATGGTAAACAACATGGTAAACATTAGTATCATGGTAACCAACATGGTAAACATTAGTATCATGGTAAACAACATGGTAAACATTAGTATCATGGTAAACAACATGGTAAACATTAGTATCATGGTAAACATCATGGTAAACAACATGGTAAACATTAGTATCATGGTAAACAACATGGTAAACATTAGTATCATGGTAAACAATATGGTAAACATTAGTATCATGGTAAACAACATGGTAAACAACATGGTAAACAACATGGTAAACATTAGTATCATGGTAAACAACATGGTAAACATTAGTATCATGGTAAACAACATGGTAAACATTAGTATCATGGTAAACAACATGGTAAACATTAGTATCATGGTAAACAACATGGTAAACAACATGGTAAACAACATGGTAAACATTAGTATCATGGTAACCAACATGGTAAACATTAGTATCATGGTAAACAACATGGTAAACAACATGGTAAACATTAGTATCATGGTAAACAACATGGTAAACATTAGTATCATGGTAAACAACATGGTAAACATTAGTATCATGGTAAACAACATGGTAAACATTAGTATCATGGTAAACAACATGGTAAACATTAGTATCATGGTAAACAACATGGTAAACATTAGTATCATGGTAAACAACATGGTAAACATTAGTATCATGGTAAACATCATGGTAAACATTAGTATCATGGTAAACAACATGGTAAACATTAGAATCATGGTAAACATCATGGTAAACATTAGTATCATGGTAAACAACATGGTAAACATTAGTATCATAGTAAACATCATGGTAAACATTAGTATCATGGTAAACAACATGGTAAACATTAGTATCATGGTAAACATCATGGTAAACATTAGTATCATGGTACACAACATGGTAAACAACATGGTAAACAACATGGTAAACAACATGGTAAACATTAGTATCATGGTAAACATCATGGTAAACATTAGTATCATGGTACACAACATGGTAAACAACATGGTAAACAAGATGGTAAACATTAGTATCATAGTAAACAACATGGTAAACAACATAGTAAACATTAGTATCATGGTAAACAACAGGGTAAACATTAGTATCATGGTAAACATCATGGTAAACAACATGGTAAACATTAGTATCATGGTAAACAACATGGTAAACATTAGTATCATGGTAAACAACATGGTAAACATTAGTATCATGGTAAACAACATGGTAAACATTAGTATCATGGTAAACAACATGGTAAACATTAGTATCATGGTAAACAACATGGTAAACAACATGGTAAACAACATGGTAAACATTAGTATCATGGTAAACAACATGGTAAACAACATGGTAAACATTAGTATCATGGTAAAAACATGGTAAACATTAGTATAATGGTAAACATCATGGTAAACATTAGTATCATGTTAAACAACATGGTAAACAACATGGTAAACAACATGGTAAACATTAGTATCATGGTAAACAACATGGTAAACAACATGGTAACCAACATGGTAAACATTAGTATCATGGTAAACAACATGGTAAACATTAGTATGATGGTAAACAACATGGTAAACATTAGTATCATGGTAAACAACATGGTAAACATTAGTATCATGGTAAACAACATGGTAAACATTAGTATAATGGTAAACATCATGGTAAACATTAGTATCATGTTAAACAACATGGTAAACAACATGGTAAACAACATGGTAAACATTAGTATCATGGTAACCAACATGGTAAACATTAGTATCATGGTAAACAACATGGTAAACATTAGTATCATGGTAAACAACATGGTAAACATTAGTATCATGGTAAACAACATGGTAAACATTAGTATCATGGTAAACAACATGGTAAACATTAGTATCATGGTAAACAACATGGTAAACATTAGTATCATGGTAAACAACATGGTAAACATTAGTATCACGGTAAACAACATGGTAAACATTAGTGTCATGGTAAACAACATGGTAAACAACATGGTAAACATTAGTATCATGGTAAACAACATGGTAAACATTAGTATCATGGTAAACATCATGGTAAACAACATGGTAAACATTAGTATCATGGTAAACAACATGGTAAACATTAGTATCATGGTAAACATCATGGTAAACAACATGGTAAACATTAGTATCATGGTAAACAACATGGTAAACATTAGTATCATGGTAAACAACATTTTAAACATTAGTATCATGGTAAACAACATGGTAAACAACATGGTAAACATTAGTATCATGGTAAACAACATGGTAAACATTAGTATCATGGTAAACAACATGGTAAACATTAGTATCATGGTAAACAACATGGTAAACATTAGTATCATGGTAAACAACATGGTAAACAACATGGTAAACAACATGGTAAACATTAGTATCATGGTAAACAACATGGTAAACAACATGGTAAACATTAGTATCATGGTAAACAACATGGTAAACATTAGTATCATGGTAAACAACATGGTAAACATTAGTATCATGGTAAACAACATGATAAACAACATGGTAAACATCATGGTAAACAACATGGTAAACATTAGTATCATGGTAAACATCATGGTAAACATTAGTATCATGGTAAACAACATGGTAAACATTAGTATCATGGTAAACATCATGGTAAACAACATGGTAAACAACATGGTAAACATTAGTATCATGGTAAACAACATGGTAAACAACATGGTAAACATTAGTATCATGGTAAACAACATGGTAAACATTAGTATCATGGTAAACAACATGGTAAACATTAGTATCATGGTAAACAACATGATAAACAACATGGTAAACATCATGGTAAACAACATGGTAAACAACATGGTAAACATTAGTATCATGGTAAACAACATGGTAAACATTAGTATCATGGTAAACATCATGGTAAACATTAGTATCATGGTAAACAACATGGTAAACATTAGTATCATGGTAAACATCATGGTAAACATTAGTATCATGGTAAACAACATGGTAAACATTAGTATCATGGTAAACATCATGGTAAACATTAGTATCATGGTAAACAACATGGTAAACAACATGGTAAACATTAGTATCATGGTAAACAACATAGTAAACATTAGTATCATAGTAAACAACATGGTAAACAACATGGTAAACATTAGTATCATGGTAAACAACATGGTAAACATTAGTATCATGGTAAACAACATGGTAAACAACATGGTAAACAACATGGTAGACATTAGTATCATGGTAAACAACATGGTAAACATTAGTATCATGGTAAACAACATGGTAAACATTAGTATCATGGTAAACAACATGGTAAACATTAGTATCATGGTAAACAACATGGTAAACAACATGGTAACATTAGTATCATGGTAAACAACATGGTAAACAACATGGTAAACATTAGTATCGTGGTAAACATCATGGTAAACAACATGGTAAACATTAGTATCATGGTAAACAACATGGTAAACAACATGGTAAACATTAGTATCATGGTAAACATTAGTATCATGGTAAACATTAGTATCATGGTAAACAACATGGTAAACAACATGGTAAACATTAGTATCATGGTAAACATTATGGTAAACATTAGTATCATAGTAAACAACATGGTAAACAACATGGTAAACATTAGTATCATGGTAAACATTATGGTAAACATTAGTATCATGGTAACATTATAGTTAACATTAGTATCATGGTTATGTTGGCTTGAGGCTTGGAGTTCAGAGGAACCAGCCTACATGACACTTGACAATGAAAAAGCCCATGAAAACCAGCAGTGAGTATTGTCTTATTGCAATAGAGATAGAGTATATCTACCTCACTTGCTTTGGCAATGTTAACATGTGTTTCCCATGCCAATAAAGACCTTTGAATTGAATTGAATTGAATTGATAGAACACAGTGAATTCATTTCACGTTGATATCTCATAGCATCCATTTTGTAAGTAGAACGTGTTGAAAGAACTAGACATTTTACTACTGCGTAAGCGAGCCAACAGAATTCTGCCACCTTCATGCAGCTATTCATCCCCTGCCCATTAAACTCTCCTTGATAAAGCGATGCCAGAGAATCATGCCGAACCAACCAATCCAAACTGATCTTTTCCAAAGCACTGTGGTATAGATTGCTTTCTCTGGGGGTGCCTGGACAGACTCCCACAGCTCAGTAACTCTTCCAAGGAGCAGACAGGTTTGGACTCCATCCAGAGAAAATAATACCACATCATCACAGCTCTAGAGACCAGCCAAAAGCTTCCCAAATGAAAGCTGACACGTTGGATCACATCAGGAAGGACTTTTAATATGTCTCTCTCTCTCGTTGTCTGTCAGACGGTCACGAGATCTCTTCACCGTGCCATGACGCCATCTTGCCACTGACACCCATCTTTGCTTAGCAGCAGTTTAGCCATAAAGCTATCATGACCTCAGCCCACCATTCCTCTCCTCACCCCTCCCCATCTCTCCTCACCCCTCTCCATCTCTCCTCACCCCTCCCCATCTCTCCTCACCCCACCCCTCTTTACACCTCCTCGCATGGATCAGAAAACCAGTCAGTATCTGGTGTGACCACCATTTGCCTCATGCAGCGCGACACATCTCCTTCACATAGAGTTGATCAGGCTGTTGATTGAGGCCTGTTGGAATGTTGCCCCGCTCCTCTTCAATGGCTGTGTGTCGTCGCTGGATATTGGCGGGAACTGGAAAACAGTGTCGTTACATGCCAATCCAGAGCGTCCCAAACATGGTCAATAGGTGAGACATCTGGTGAGAATGGCGGCCATGGGAAGAACCCGGACATTTTCAGCCTCCAGGAATTGTGTACTGATCCTTGCGACATGTAATTATAATGCTGAAACATGAGGTGATGGAGGCGGATGAATGGCACGACAATGGGCCTCAGGATCTCGTCACGATATCTCTGCATTCAAATTGCCATTAGTAAAAGGCAATTGTCACTGTTGCCCATATCTTATGCCTGCTCATACCATAATCCCACTACCACCATGGGGCACTTTGTTCACAACGTCGACATCAGGAAACCGCTAACCCTCATACGCTGTCTGCCATCTTCCTGCTACGGTTGAAACTGGGATTCGTCCGTAGAGAGCTCACTTCTCCAATGTTACTAGCGGCCATCGAACGTGAGCGTTTTCCCCACAGAAGTAGGTTACAACTCCGAACTGCAGTCAGGTCATTGACCCTTGAGAGGACGACGAGCACACAGATGAGCTTCCCTGGGACGGTTTCTGACAGATTGTGCAGATTTATTTTGGTTGTGTGAAACCCACAGTTTCATCAGCTGTCCGGGGAGCTGATGAAGAAGCCAGATGTGGAGATCATTGGCTGGCATGGTTACATTTGGTGTACGGTTGTGATGCCGGTTGGACGTAATGCCAAATTATCTGAAAGACGTTGGAGGCGGCTTATGGTAGAGAAATGTACATTTGATTCTCTGTCAACAGCTCTGGTTGACATTCCTCTGCAGTCAGCATGCCAATTGCACTTGACACATCTGTTGCGTTGTGTTGTGTGACAAAACTTCACATTTTAGAGTGCCATTTTACAGTATTGACGCCAGCTCAAAGTGCACCTGCGTAAGGAACATGCCACTTAACCAGCTTCTTGATATGCCACACCTGTCAGGTATGGATGGATTCTCTTGAGTATTTCTCTAAAGTAGAAATGCCCACTAACAGGGAAGTATTTGTAAGTCGCTCTGGATAAGAGCGTCTGCTAAATTACTTAAATGTAAATGTAAATGTAAGTAAACAAATTTGTGCACAACACTTGGGAATAATAAGCTTTTTGTGGTTATGAACATGTCTGGGATCTTTTATATCAGGTCGTGAAACATGTGTCTGTTTCTACATGCTGCGTTTCTATCTTGTAGAAAATACACTTTCTGACACGGTCAAGAAGCATTATGACATCATAATAAAGTAATCCTTCTCCCCCCTTAATAGATTTAGATGCACTATTGTAAAGTGGCTGTTCCACTGGATGTCATAAGGTGAATGCACCAATTTGTAAGTCGCTCTGGATAAGAGCGTCTGCTAAATGACTTAAATGTAAATGTAAATAATGCCAGATCGTCCAATCACGTACAGGCCCTTATGTCAGTCATCAGAAACAGAGTTCCAATTATAATTGGATATGGTCAATATAAAAAAAATATATATATATATAATATGAACATACTGTTGACAAGTAGACTATGGTGTAAATTCAATGTTCTGCCTTTGTAGGTTTCGATTGGTGGGTTTTGGCACTCTTGTGTAGGTGTCATAACCAGCCATAAAATAACGCAATATACGTCGCAATGACAGTTCCACGAAAGTTTTATGACCATTTCATAACAGGTTATGACAATTTATGTAATCTGTTTTTAGACATTATGGCGCGGTTATGATCGCCTCACAACTTGTCATGACACTGGGTGTAAAGTGTTACTGGAGGAAGTGATAGATGTAGAACGCCGCCACGGAAGAGAATGTGTCTCGTTACTAAAGCTTTACTGATCGGTTTAACACTTCCTCTTCACCTGTATATTCTCCTAACACTTCCTCTTCACCTGTATATTCTCCTAACACTTCCTCTTCACCTGTATATTCTCCTAACACTTCCTCTTCGCCTGTATATTCTCCTAATACTTCCTCTTCACCTGTATATTCTACTCATTTCTCCCAACACTTCTTCTCCACCTGGTCTATAGTCTACTCATTTCTCCCAACACTTCTTCTCCACCTGGTCTGTAGTCTACTCATTTCTCCCAACACTTCCTCTCCACCTGGTCTATAGTCTACTCATTTCTCCCAACTCTTCCTCTTCACCTGGTCTATAGTCTACTCATTTCTCCCAACACTTCTTCTCCACCTGGTCTGTAGTCTACTCATTTTTCCCAACACTTCCTCTCCACCTGGTCTATAGTCTACTCATTTCTCCCAACACTTCTTCTCCACCTGGTCTGTAGTCTACTCATTTCTCCCAACACTTCCTCTCCACCTGGTCTGTAGTCTACTCATTTCTCCCAACACTTCTTCTCCACCTGGTCTATAGTCTACTCATTTCTCCTAACACTTCTTCTCCACCTGGTCTATAGTCTACTCATTTCTCCTAACACTTCTTCTACACCTGGTCTATAGTCTACTCATTTCTCCTAACACTTCCTCTTCACCTGTATATTCTTCTCATTTCTCCTAACACTTCCTCTTCACCTGTATATTCTTCTCATTTCTCCTAACACTTCCTCTTCACCTGTATATTCTACTCATTTCTCCTAACACTTCCTCTTCACCTGTATATTCTTCTCATTTCTCCCAACACTTCCTCTCCACCTGGTCTATAGTCTACTCATTTCTCCCAACACTTCTTCTCCACCTGGTCTATAGTCTACTCATTTCTCCCAACACTTCTTCTACACCTGGTCTATAGTCTACTCATTTCTCCTAACACTTCTTCTCCACCTGGTCTATAGTCTACTCATTTCTCCCAACACTTCTTCTCCACCTGGTCTGTAGTCTACTCATTTCTCCCAACACTTCCTCTCCACCTGGTCTATAGTCTACTCATTTCTCCTAACACTTCCTCTCCACCTGGTCTATAGTCTACTCATTTCTCCTAAGACTTCCTCTCCACCTGGTCTATAGTCTACTCATTTCTCCCAACACTTCTTCTCCACCTGGTCTATAGTCTACTCATTTCTCCCAACACTTCTTCTCCACCTGGTCTATAGTCTACTCATTTCTCCTAACACTTCTTCTACACCTGGTCTATAGTCTAC